>NC_136491.1:63439220-63506720 GCF_053919585.1 Euprymna scolopes
AAAAGCAGGAGGCTAGAGACGAGTCGGCAGTGTCTTGCAAACTGTGTGTGTGGGTGTTTCTGGCGATTGGAGTGTGTCTTCTTTTACCACGGTTATCACGGACAGGAATTCCCTCTCTTCTGGAGGTGGGCGATATTGACTATTTTGAAGTTCTACTGTTGCTGACAGAACATTTATTTATTTTTTTTTTTTTTTTGCCTACTACATTTTTGTTTCAAGCTATTTCGACCCGAATATGGCAAAGGTGCGGATAAGCAGTGATATTATCAAGCCGTTCTCTGGCGAGGGAGACGTTGTAGCGTGGCTGAAAAAAGTGAGACTTGTCGCACAACTTCAGCAGGTGGATGACGTAGCGAGTCTGCTACCTTTATACCTGGAAGGCGATGCGCTGGCCCTCTACATGGAAATGGAGGAGGACGATCAAAAGAAAATAGACCAGATTGAGGCTCGATTAAAGGAGGCATTTACTGATGACGCGTTTGCAGCATATAGAAAAATAACCATGGTTAGATGGGCTGGTGAACGTGTGGATGTGTACGCCAACAAGATCAGGCAGTTGGTTGGATTGGCCGGATTCACAGGAGAAAGCTCAGAGAGACTCACAAAATTAATTTTTGTCACTGGATTCCCTGACACCATCTCAATTGCTCTTCAACAGGTGCCGAACATCAAAGCCCTGACCATGGGGGAGCTAATGTCGAGAGCGAGAATTTTGACGACGACTGGCGAACAAAATCAGGATGTGGTTGCGGCCACACGCTCACCCAACAACAGGGCCCAGAATAATCCTGTTAACGTGACCTGTTTCAAATGCAATGTTAAAGGCCACCTTGCAAGGGACTGTCGAAAACGTGGAACACAGTGTTACCGTTGCGGTGAGAGTGGACACTGGGCTCGGAACTGCTCGGGAAACGAGCAAGGGGAGGACGCATAAGCGCCAGTCTCCTTCCCAACCAAGATGTGAACACGACGCTCCCGGTGATAAGCATCCATGTTGACGGGACGCGATGTTTGGCGCTTATTGATACAGGATGCTCCAGGACAATTTTACATGCAGACCGGTGCCTGTCTTGGAGAAAAACAAACGTAAATGTCAACACAATTGGTGGAATGTCCCATGCGTGCTGCGGTGTTGGAACGGTCTCTGTATCCACTGATGAAGGTGTGTCTGCCAGAGTCGATGTGTTGGTGGTGCATGGCAAGCCACTGGGATTTGACTTGCTTCTAGGGATCGACGCCATAAAAGCTCTAGGAGGTGTCGTTGTCAAGCCTACAGGATCAGTACGGCTGGGCGCCAGGAAAAGTATTAAATGCGCAGCCATTTCTATCGATGAACCAGATTTCACTGCTACCTTTGACCATCAAAACCGAACGTGGACCGCATCGTGGAAATGGTCTGTGGACCACCCCCCTGAAAGGCTGCATAATTGAGTGTCAGAGTACCCAGTGCCAGCAGAAATTCGTGAAGAATCCACGCAGGAGCTCCACACCTGGATAGATAATGGTTAGCTCGTGCCACACCCAGAGGATAAATTGGGACCCCCCAAAGGTCTAATTCCCCTGATGGCTGTGATACAGCAGAACAAAGCCAAAGTGCGCCCGGTGATGGACTACCGGGAGCTAAATCATTACGTAGACGCATTTACGGCCAACGCAGATGTTTGTGTGGCTAAGCTGCGTGAGTGGAGACAAAAAGGTGCTAACGTGTCTCTACTGGACCTCAGAAGAGCATACCTACAAGTCCGGGTCCATGAGACACTGTGGCCATACCAGACTGTGGAAATCGATGGGAAAAAATACTGTCTGACCCGTCTGGGGTTTGGTTTGAATGTGGCTCCCTTGATAATGAGAGCAATTGTCAGCGAAGTACTATCTCAGGAAGAAGTTATAAGCCGCGCAGCATCTGCTTACATTGATGACATTTTTGTCAATGAAGACGTGGTGCCCGCGACCCGTGTGAGAGAACACCTCGCGCAGTTCGGGTTGGAGTGCAAGAACCCGGAGCAGTTGAAGGACGGTGCACGGGTGCTGGGATTGGCAGTCAGGATGGAACGCAATGAACTGCGGTGGAAGCGAGGAAATGCAATTCCGGAGGCTCCCAGTATTGTTACGCGACGAACAATCTTTTCTCTGTGTGGTCGACTTGTCGGGCACTTTCCGGTGTGCGGTTGGCTTCGTGTGGCTTGCGGAATACTCAGAAGGAGAGTAAGTTCGGTAACGAAGGGCTGGGATGATGAAGCAAGGGACGCCGTACTACATCGTATGATGTTTGAAACCTTAAAATCTGCACAGCAGAACGATCCGGCACAGGGAAATTGGTGTGTGGACGGCAAAGAGCTGAATGTATGGGTCGATGCTAGCTCCCTAGCAATTGGGGCAGCCTTGGAGATGTGTGAAACTGTGCTGGAAGATGCATGTTGGCTGCGACCTGAAGATGACTCTCAACATATCAACTTGGCTGAACTGGATGCCGTATTGAAAGGCATCAATTTGGCTCTCCAGTGGCAGAGCAAGGTGCTACACATAAAGACAGATTCTGTTTGCGTATACCATTGGGTCTCGGACACGCTAACTGGAAAGGCGCGAGTACGCACCAAAGCAGCAAGCGAGATGCTTATTAGGAGGCGATTAAGCACTCTTAAGGAGCTCGTGAAAGAGTACGGGCTGACAGTGGATGTGACGCTGGTTCCATCAGCACGAAACATTGCTGACCGACTGACACGAGTGCCACAGCGGTGGTTTGAGGCAATGAAAAAGAAAAACGGTCTTGACCCAGTGATAGGCGCGGTCCACACAGACGAGCTGGATGAGAGTCAAATCATGGCTATTCACAAAGATAGTGGACATCCGGGGGTGCGACGCACTACCTACTTTGTCAGGAGAAGATGTCCAACCACGACAAAAGCAACTGTCAGAACGGTCATACAGAAATGCGAGGAATGTCAGTCCATTGACCCAGCGCCAGTCAGGTGGGAAAAGGGAAAGCTGGAAGTTAACGAGAATTGGCAGAGAATTGGAATGGATATCACGCATTATGGCACCTTCCATTTTTTAACTTTAACAGACTGTGGTCCATCGCGTTTCTCCATTTGGAGGAAATTGGCAAGGCAGGACTCGGCAAGCGTGATTCATCAGTTGGAGGCAGTGTTCCTCGAGCGTGGCGCGCCGCATGAACTCCTTTTAGACAATGACACAGCTTTCTGCAGCAATATGTTCCAAGCATTTGCATGTAAATGGGGAGTTCACTTGCGATTCCGTTGTGCATACGCTCCAGCCGGGAATGGCATAGCGGAGTGATGTCATCATACAGTGAAACGAATAGCGGCTAGAATGTGTTGTCCCATACAGGAGGCTGTCTACTGGTATAACATCACACCAAGAGACGACACATGTCCCTCCACTGCGCCTGCCAACAGGATTTATCAATACGAAGTTCGAGTAAAGGAGACCAATCTCGCAACTGCGTCCCCAGGTCCCAAGAACAGCTTTTACCAGGTTGGAGATCGCGTATGGGTCAGAAGACCGCAAAATCGATGTACCACGAGGTTCGGCAAGGGTGAGGTGACCAAGGTGATCAGCCCTCAGTCGATTTTGGTGGACGGTGTGCCTCGTCACGTGAAGGATTTGCGCCCTCGCCATTATGTTGTTACATCAGAGGAAGAGGGAGACTCAGACAGTATGATGTCTTCTGAAAAGACAGAGTATGATGCAGGACGACGAAGAGGATTTTGAGCCATATAATGTACATACTGAAGAAGCGGAGGAAGGACCACCCGTCTTGCCTCTACGAAGGAGTACCCGACAGAAACGAATACTGCCCCCCTGCCCTGATTGTGAAACACCGCCTATGGAGCAGACTGGTGGCAATAATGGCGATGAGGAGGATGGCAGGGAGGAAGTGCTGCCTCCGGTTCTTCGGAGAAGTACCAGACAGAGACGACTGCCCCCCTGCCCCATTTGTGATCATGAGATCAGGGGGGAGTGTAGCAGAAGTAGCAATAACTAAAATGAGGGGAAAAAGAGCTTACCTCGGGTACGTCTGTTGTGTCACCAGTTGGGGGGAAAAAGAGAATTCCAAGATGGCGTCCGGGGGTTTTTATTAGCATTTACCCCATGCAACTCTCGGAAAATCACGTTTCTGTCTCATGTGATTATGCAAATGGATAATTCCCGGCCACTATAAAAGCAGGAGGCTAGAGACGAGTCGGCAGTGTCCTGCAAACTGTGTGTGTGGGTGTTTCTGGCGATTGGAGTGTGTCTTCTTTTACCACGGTTATCACGGACAGGAATTCCCTCTCTTCTGGAGGTGGACGATATTGACTATTTTGAAGTTGTACTGTTGCTGACAGAACATTTATTTATTTATTTTTTTTTTTGCCTACTACATTTTTGTTTGTTGACGAGGTCATTGACATATGTGCTGATTTTCTTTATAGAGGCCCTGGCGCCCTCTCCTCTTTTCCTGAGGCGGTGTTCGTTGAACTTTTGGAACTTGCTACTAAATCAGTTTCCTTTAGTTTCAACGATGTGATGTATCGCCAGTTCGACAGTATATCGATGGGATCACCCCTTGGCCCAACTTTGGCCAATATTTTTGTGGGTTTTTTAGAATAGACGTTGTTTGACAAGTGCCCTAGACCAGCATTTTACATGTGTTATGTTGACGACACTTTTTCTTGTTTCGCAACGCATGATGAAGCTATGTCCTTTTTCCACTTATTAAATAATTTACACCCTTCTCTCAAATTTACGATGGAGGTGGAAAAAGATAACTCCCTTCCTTTCCTTGATGTGTTAGTTTCTAAACGTGGGCTTTCCTTTATGACATCTATTTATAGAAAACCCACTTTCACTGGTCTTTATCTTAGTTGGGATTCTTTTGCACCCACAACCAGGAAACTAAATCTTATTAGAAACTTAACCCATCGGGCACTTGCTATTTGTTCCCCACCTTTTATTGATGTGGAAATTGAAAACATTAAAAGGATTTTTATTACTAATGGATATCCACCTCCATTAGTTAACTTAGTTATTAATAAAAAAATTCAATCCTTTTCTGAGCTACCAAAATACGGTCCATGTAGATTTCGGGTATACCTTAAGTTACCCTGGATTGGACTTGAAGGCCAACTTATTTGCGATAAGATTTCCTCTCTGGTGTCTTCTAATTTTGGTGCTCTCTCGCTCCGTAGCGCCTTTTCCACAAAAACCGCCTTTCCCTCATTTCGTAAGGATGTCTTGCCTATCTCCCAAACAAGTAATATTATTTATAAATTTCAATGTCGGTGTTGTGCCGTCTATATAGGCAAGACAACCCAGCGTCTTCAGGTCAGAATCGCCCAACATGTTCCCCGTTTCATCCGAGATCATCAACCTACTACCAGAAAATCTCAACTGATAGAATCGTCCATCGGCCAACACTTGGTCGATAAAAAGGAGTGCGGTCTTGTTTTCTCTCCAGAGTGTTTTTCTGTTTTGTACCGAGGACGCACAAAGTTCCACCTGTCTGTCCTCGAAGCACTTGCCATCATTGCTAACCCCCCTACGTTGTGCAAGCAAAGAAACCTCCGGCTTCAATTAGAATTATTTGGGTAGTCAGGTTTTTTTTTTTTTTTCTCTTAACCTCCTCTCCGCTCTTATTCCATATCACTACCAAATATTCTAGAAAAATAATAATTTTCAGACTTATGACCCTTGAAAATGTTAGTCTGAACGAAAAGCGCTTTGGGTGTATTTTAACGATCGTTTTTAATCGACTTATTTATTTTATTGAATTGTACATATAACTTGCCCCATTATATATATATTTTTTTTCTTTTCCTCACCCCGGTTTCCATTTTTTTAGTTGACTGAAAATATATATAAATATATATATAAATATTTATATATATTTATTAATATTTATTTATATATATATATATATATATATATATATATATATTTATATATATATATATATATATATATATATATATATTTATATATATTTATATATATATATATATATATTTATATATATATATATATATATATATATAAATATTTATATATATATATATATATATAAATATTTATATATATATATAAATATATATATATATATATATAAATATTTATATATATATATAAATATTTATATATATATATATATATATTTATATATATATATATATATATTTATATATATATATATATATATTTATATATATATATATATATTTATATATATATATATAAATATTTATATATATATATATAAATATTTATATATATATATATATATATAAATATTTATATATATATATATATATATAAATATTTATATATATATATATATATATATTTATATATATATATATAAATATTTATATATATATATATACATATTTATATATATATATATATACATATAAATATATATATAGATACCTATATATATTAATATATATGTATATAAATATATATATATATATATTATTATACTGTTGGTAGAGTTTTTCAGTAACTCATAACAACAACACAATATGTCATTCCAAAGAGTGCTCAATGCATGAAACAGAGCAATATATTGATTGTTGGAGAGCTATTGGCTACACATTAGCAAACGTGTTTCAATGACCCCCTAGCAGGGAAAATCACCTCATCAGGCCAAAAACCAACCACGAAACTTTCAATAAAGACCATCCCTTTATATTAAAGTCAACTTTACAGGGTTGAACCATTCTAAAAAGAAAGAGGGGTACTAACAACCTATATCAAAACAAACAAATATAACCTATTCACAAAATAATATTAGGTTTTTCAAGGTATAATTCTGAAGCAGATTTATTATAAGTTTGCATTAAATTTTCTAGCTCCAACCATTATAATTATAATTATAATTTTTTCGTTTGTTTTGTTAATACGGATTTTTAGAACTATTACTCAAATATCAGAGCAATTCATAAATTTTACTAAGGTTTTTTTCCCACTTAAAATCGAGATATAAATATATACATATATTACTAAACTATAAATTTAGCGCTATTTCTCTATATAATACAAAAAGTACCGACATATATACAAACAAACGTGAAAATTTATATATATACAAATTACTCTTATAATATGGTTAAGTATATTAGTAACTAAGTCTAATTATATTATTCACGGTAAAAATTTCACTAAAAATTATTTTTATAAAATTTAATAGATTCTTCGTTAAAAATTTAGCGTTTAAAATAGATTTAGGTGTTTAAAATAAATAAGTAAGTAAATAAGATTTAGCGTTTAAAATCCTGAAATAAATAATAAAGCATATTACAATATATAAGTCGATGGTATGGTTAATTCGTTAATATTCTTATAATTTTTTCAGTGAATGTATTTGGAAATGTTTACAGGAAATTGCTGTTTCCTGTTTAATGTTCAATAGTTTCTCCTGGTCTTTAAAATTCGTTATTTCTAATTTTTCATGAAGGCATAAAAAGCACGGTGCATGTAATGAATTACATACTTTCGATCTTCTTATGATCCGCCATTCTAATTTTGGAGTTTTATTCTCCTTTATTAATTTCCCATATTGAAGTGATAATGATGTGTCTTTTTCGTATTTTTGATTAGTAAAAGAACTTTTATGCCCATAGAATCTTTCTTTAAAAGTTGCCTGCGTACTATCTATATAAAATTTTATATCACTAGGATTTTCCTCAGGGAATATTTTAGCCTGGTAAACTACTGATTTCGTTAAACATTTATTATTCATGGGACAAGTACTAAGAATTCTGCAGTTACATTTTTCAGTATTTTTATAATTATTATCTTTATCATTATGATTTATTTCCCCAGTATTTTTACTATTATTGCCTTTTAGTATCCTATTATTATGCTTTTTAATAATTCTTTCAAGATTTTCACAACAACTATAACCCAATTTTACAGTATTTCTATTGAAAATACTATTTAATATACTACCTGGGGGAAAGTGCCTATCTAGTAATTGCAAAAATTTCCTACCCAGTCCAGTTTTAAGAGCACTATTAAAGGGAGGTAAAAACCAAATTATTTACCTGTTTCTTGTTTTACGATTATTATTATTATTACTATAGTTGCGTTCATCATTACTATTCTTTTCAAATGTAATGTCTGCGTTTTTGAAACCACTATTTCTTAATGCTACATTGTATCTTTCTTTATAGCTATTAAAAACTTCTTCACTAGATGAATTATTGTTAATTCTCCTTTCTATCGAGGCTGGGATATGATTAATGATGGAAGGTGGGTGATTCGACTTTGGATTAATATATATAGGACTTGCGTTTTCTTTCAAATATGGTTTATAATTATTTTTTTTGCAAGTCAAAGCTTACATCCAAAAAATCTACTTGTTTTAAATTACTATTTATTTCTACTTTGAAACCAAATTCTTTCATTTTTTTGTGTATAATCTTTCTAATTTTATCGCATTTTATACAGGTGGCATTTTTTATGAACATTAAACCGTCATCTCTATAGAGTCCTATTGTTCCTTCTTCAATATCATTATTATTGGTTAGACTATGTAAAATGTACAATCCTACAAGGTCCGTGAGTTCCGCTAAATCCAGTATTATTTATTTCAGGATTTTAAACGCTAAATCTTATTTACTTACTTATTTATTTTAAACACCTAAATCTATTTTAAACGCTAAATTTTTAACGAAGAATCTATTAAATTTTATAAAAATAATTTTTAGTGAAATTTTTACCGTGAATAGTATAATTAGACTTAGTTACTAATATACTTAACCATATTATAAGAGTAATTTGTATATATATAAATTTTCACGTTTGTTTGTATATATGTCGGTACTTTTTGTATTATATAGAGAAATAGCGCTAAATTTATAGTTTAGTAATATATGTATATATTTATATCTCGATTTTAAGTGGGGAAAAAACCTTAGTAAAATTTATGAATTGCTCTGATATTGGAGTAATAGTTCTAAAAATCCGTATTAACAAAACAAACGAAAAAATTATAATTATAATGGTTGGAGCTAGAAAATTTAATGCAAACTTATAATAAATCTGCTTCAGAATTATACCTTGAAAAACCTAATATTATTTTGTGAATAGGTTATATTTGTTTGTTTTGATATAGGTTGTTAGTACCCTTCTTTCTTTTTAGAATGGTTCAACCCTGTAAAGTTGACTTTAATATAAAGGGATGGTCTTTATTGAAAGTTTCGTGGATGGTTTTTGGCCTGATGAGGTGATTTTCCCTGCTAGGGGGTCATTGAAACACGTTTGCTAATGTGTAGCCAATAGCTCTCCAACAATCAATATATAAATATATATATAGATACCTATATATATTAATATATATGTATATATAAATATATATATATATAGATACCTATATATATTAATATATATATATATATATATTAATATATATATTAATATATATATATATTAATATATATATATATATATATTAATATATATATATATATATATATTAATATATATATATTAATATATATATATTAATATATATATATTAATATATATATATATTAATATATATATATTAATATATATATATATATATATTAATATATATATATATATATATATTAATATATATATATTAATATATATATATATATTAATATATATATATTAATATATATATATTAATATATATATATATATATTAATATATATATATTAATATATATATATATATATATTAATATATATATATATATATATTAATATATATATATTAATATATATATATATAATATATACATAAATAATATGTATGTACATTATATATATATATATATATATATATATATATATATATATATATATATATATATATATATATATATATATATATATATATATATATATATATATATAGAGAGAGAGAGAGAGAGACTAGCATGGGTGACCTGCGTTACCCGGGTGTTTGGAGGCTTATGCTGAACAAAAAAAAAAAACGTTAATTTTTTAAAATTTGACCACTTAAAATGTATTGTTTTGGGCTCAAATCAAGTTATTAAGGTAGATCCATGTCCAAGGAACCTATATCTAAAATTTCAAGTGTGTAGACCCAAAATTGTCGGAGAAGTTTAGTAGAGTTCAGAAAGGTCAAATTGTTGAACTTTGACCGCTTGTCATCCAAATTTCTGGCCGAAAACCGATCAAGTAGATTTTCCCAAATATCAGTACCCTGTATATCAAATTTCCAGTCCGTAGACTAAAAGTTGACAGTTATTGCATAGGGAAATACACACACACACACACACACACACACTTTCTCTCTTATAAATATATATATATAAATATATATATATTTATATATCAAAATATATTTATATATATATATATATACATATAAAGTAACCATGTCTGTTGTTACGAGTATGTGCAAAATGGTATCTACCAAACTACTTTTGATTTACAGGCTTGAATCTTGATATATAGAGGATTTGAACCTGTGGAACAAATTCAATTTGTTTTTTATCCAGTAAAAATAGCTGCTAAGTGGTCAAATTTGAAAAATTGGAACTTGGCAAGCGTAACTTGACTTAAAATACTCCTCAATGCATATGCAAATATACATTCATATGTTTAATTCATTTAATTTGTGAAGCCAAAGCTTAAATGGTAATGAATGGCATTTTGATTTTGATTTTGATTCTGACTGATGCTATCCAAGTCATATGTTTTTGTTTTAAACTTTTGAAATTACTACTATATATTGGGTACAATATTATAATCAATGGAGAATTGGCTCTTTAATAAGATAGATAATACAAAATCTGCATAAACTAAAATATCATATTTAAGCATATTTTATGACTGGGGAACGCAGAGTGGTCAGTTAGTATATATATATATAAATATAATATATATATATATATGTATATATATGTATATATATATATATAAAGTGACCTTGTTTGTCTGTGTGTGGAACGGTCTCTACCAAACTATTCTGTCAAGTTTTGGTCTACAGACTTGAAATTTATGTATAGGGGATTTGAAACTGTGGAACAAAGTTGATTTGTATTTTAGTTGGTAAAAATAGCTGCTAAGGAGTGAGAATCGCAAAAATTGGAACTTGGCAGAGCTATGTTGACTAAATATGTATCTTTTACACTTGTGCAAATAAACAGTGTTATTTTGTAAGTTTTTGTATGTATATGGACTTGGTTTTGAATAATTTGGAGAGCTATATGCTTTGGTTTCGATTCTCGCTGATGGCACATAAGTAATATTTTTTAATTGAATACAATATAATAATAGATAGAGAATTGGCTCTACAATAATAATTAACAAAATTTGCATAAATCAAAATATCATATTTACGCATATTTTATGACTGGGCAATGTCATACCAGTTAACTATTCTTTCATGGCCACCTGGATCTACATAAATTCCTGTTGGACTGAATGTGACATCATCTTGTGGTTAAGAGCAAAGTTTAGTATCTGTCCTGATCCTACACTTCATCATTTTCGTTCTTGATCAGTGAAAATTTCTTCTAGACTGAGGCAATTCCCCCCCCCCCAATCCAGTGCCCCTTTTTAGAGTTTGGTACATTTTGGTGTAGCCGATTCAGCTTGGCTGATCCAGCGCAATTGATTTGGCAGGGGGATTTGTGCTTCATCGTTATAGTCAAAGTTTTTTTATTTTTAAAATTAATTCACTAAACGAAGATGTTTTTTTCTTTGAATAAAATTGAAATAAAACTTATTAAAGCAAAAAATTAATTTGATTCAAAAAAAGAACTTTAACTTTATTCAAAACACAACACAAAAACAAACAACACTTAGTTGTCAACGAGATTATTTTTCATATTGTTTTTCTTAATCAAAAAAACTTTAAAATATTTTAAAGTTTTTAATCCTTAAAAAATTAATCATAAAATAATTAACCAAAAAGAGTTTTTGCAAAAATGATTTTTCCTTAAGAACAATAAAGTTGATATAAACATTAAAAATTTTGAACACAACACAAACTTTAGAAGACTTTTAGAAGTTGTGTATCCCTTTTAAAAATTACCAAGTTTTCCACATTTATGACAACGAGTATCTCTGGCAGGGCATGAAACTCTTAGATGTTTAGATAAGTTGCAAAAATAGCAGGTATCCCTTTTTAAAGTGGCAGTGACCAATTGTTCTTGAAGCTTTGTTAGACAATCGTTATGGAGAGGGGCAGTAGGAACAGGTTGATTTAGCGTGGCGCCCATGGTGTCTGGCTGTAAATAAGAACTAGACTGCTGTGTAGCACATTCGAAGGTATAGTCTTGCTCATAAGCTGTTCTAAGTGTAAGGGTCTTATTCTCAAGAAGATGTTATCTTACCTGGGCATTACGTAAGCCATTAATGAAGGCATCCCAAATGTGTTGCTCTTGGGCCTTTAATGCCGTTATTGGGCAGAATTTGCAATCTTTATCCAATGTCCAGAAAAGTAGGTGTCTAGAAAATATCTCATTTTTGGGCTTTATGTATGTAGCGTTCAGTACATCAATTGCTTCTTTGTAGGTAACGCAATCCAAGATAATTTTGTTGACTGTATGAGACAGGGTTAGGAGCGCACGCTTATTGATGGGATGTCCCGGCCTTTCTGAATGTAGAACCTTGATGAAATTTGTAACTATCTCCCACCAATATTTCTAGCACTTGTCAGTTGAATCACTTTCTGGATCTGTGGTAAATTACTCGAGTCATATAAATTGTTCCATTCTTAATTGAATAAATTGTAATGAAAACAGGACAAGAGATTCCGTCTAGTAATCTTTTATTCAATTAAGAATCTTACTACTCATCTACTTGACAATGTACAGCTTTTATAGCTTGGATTATCAAAGAGGAGATAATCCATATTCACAACAGAAATCTTTTTCATTTTGGGTCATTGCACTGTGAAAACGTACCATATCCAGGTTTAAAGTTACCTTGAACAAATATTCAGATCCTATCTTCTAACTGTTCTTTTAAATGGCTTCTTACACTTTGCTATTTTTTGCTAATAAATTTGACATATACTGTAATAAGTAGTAATACTACATAGCTAGACAAGATTAATTTTAATACTATTTATATTCATACTAAAATTATCCAAATGGACAAGTGATGTAACATTTAGTAGTGCTGATTAACATGACTGTTCTCTGGAGATTGAAGGGTCAATCCTTACTACAGTCAATAAATTCAACATTTATGTTCAACATAAAAATTTCCAAGTACATTAGATTCTCAAATTTGAAACGATGCACCTAAAAAGAAGTGGACATTACATCATCACAAATATTGTGAATATAACAACCAAGATAAGAATAGTATTTAAAATAATATGAAAATGCTAGTGGATATTTTGCAAGCCTCCTTTATCTTTTCTTGACAATGTGTCCTGAACAGTGCTTATCCATTGTCTCTGTTGGGATTTTCTGATTACTCATTTGTCTCAATTCGGATAAAAGAAAAGTTCAGTGAGATCACTGATGTCTCTTTTCATTGCAGAATGTATCGATACTCGGGATAGGGTTGCAATCCCCTGTTCTTATACTGTTCAGATTTAATTTTCTTCTGAAGTCATTATAGAGCATGTCTGCACACTTTGGTGACAAAACCCAAACTCTCTCCTCTAATCTTTTTCACCTGTTAGTTCTGGTGATGTCTCCTTAACGTGACCTCCGGTCACCTATCTAAATGTGGCATGAACAGTGTTACTTATCAATAATTATTTTGGATTTCTAAATTCTTATGTTTATAGCAAGGTACAGCTAAATCTATAAACATATCACTTCACTATTTACGTAATTAACTTACAGCTAAACTTATTTGACCAAAACAATATTTCTATTCTTAGCCTAGCAAGGTCACTTGAAGATTGATAATAGATAATTAACACTTTTAACCCTGCTTTCATGTATCATCACACCATGTATACATACTTCATACTCTTGATCAACAATGGTAATACTCTGTTGTTTGGTAACGGCAGAATATCCTTGAACTTACTTTATCCACTCTTAATTCTTGCATCAGCCTGTGTTCTAAGGTAACAACATTGGTGGACAATCTGAATAACTTGGCCATTCAAATAAGCTTTCTCTACATCTGAGTTGTGATCACTCCCCATTGTCTTACACCTTTTACACACAAACTAGTTATCATCTCTCAACCTATCAATAATTAATGCTTATATGCATTAAAAAATTGAGTTCCCCCAAGCTTCACAAATTGCGCAGGCGGCAAATAGATTAACACCTTTAGCTAGCTCACTCCACCAAAATGAGATTCTACTTCTTTTTTTTTTTTTAGATGATTACATGTGATTATTTTAAAATTTCGAATAGAAAAGCAGTTTTGCACATAGATTTAACATAAAACAATAATCATTTCCAGTCCATTTTAACTTTTTAATCTTATCTAATTGCTTGAAAACTAATCCAGGTAGGTAGAAGAGTCTTGCCTTTAGTAACATTTATTTGTCACATATTTGTTTTTTTATCTCTTTTTTTTGTTGTTGTTAATTACAGTAACAAATGCTCAAATCTCATTCTTCTCTTTTGGGTGTGTGTATAAGTTTAAATGTAGACTTGCTGAAATTTTACGCTTATACAAAACAGTGAACAAAGACAATTTTGTAATCAAAAATAAAATTATTTTATTTTATATTTAAGGAACATTTTAAATTTGAGACATATTCTTGACCTGTCCATCGCTGTCTGCGATCATTGCCCAAACTGCTATACGTTTGTCCCTGGCAACGTACACAGCAAAATTCTTTAATACAATACTATTCTTCTCGCTCTTGCAGAGAGAAAAAAAGAGAGTGATGGAAAGAGAGAAGAATGAAAGGGAGAGAGAGAGAGAGAGAGATGCATACACGCTAAAAACTAAAGCTACCGAAATATTATCATTGTTTAACAACCTGATTGCAACATGTAGGTTTAATCTTTGTCTCTTTTGCACCTGGTTACATAAACAATTTCACTGGTAGCCGTCACCTGTCAATCTTAACCCCAGTTGGAATGTACTGACATTTTGAAATATCTGCACTAACCTGTCTCTGCGTATTTCCCTGTGAGTACTGGACAAATCTGGTACAAAGGTTTATTAATGCAGAAAGCCCCAGTTCCTCAAAAGCTTATCATTGTGCCACATTCTATATACAACAAAATGTTTCAACACAATCTTCCACTTTTCTTCATTATTTTGTAAATTTATTTATTTTCTAATTACTTTTGATTTTATTTTTACATGGAAATCTTTTAATATTGTTGGTTTTATTTCAGCATTCCATATCTGAGCTAACAGCTTTTTTCCAATTCCCAAATATGAAAGTTGAGATGAAAAATGCTGCTGTTGAAAGTTTGCAACAAGCTGTGCAGTATAGTCGCCTGAGTTTGCAGTATGCCATAGAACAGCACAAGGTAATTTATGTGGTTTGATATTTGGTAAAGAAATAGTGGCTTTTAATTCTGAAATGTTTTCGTTAAAGGCATAATGTCAAGAAAAAAAAAAACAGAATTAAGAAATACTGTACTACGTTTTTACTGATTTCTTTCCAAAATAAAAAATTAAAAAAACAATTTACATGCTACAACCTCTTCTCCAGCTTGGTACTTTGTTTTCCCAATACTTTTTAGAAGCATATACTTACAAGAGAGATAACATGAATACTGTCAAAATCCATAGTAAAAGTGATGCTGTGAATAGAACAATATTCAAACAAATTAATTTCCTGTAAAAAAATAGAAACTATAAACATTTTCGTAAACTTGAAACAAGTTAAAGAGAAAGGAACTATTATTTTCACGCCTAAAACGTAGATCACTATATCAACCAGAACTGTCACTTGACCTTGACCTTAAACAACCTGTTGACAAAACGGCTCTAATTACATGGTTTCTCATTTACAAACAATGAACTGATCTGACCCTACCCTTAGTGAATCAATATCATTATTTAAGCAAAAAATAATCTTATATCTAGAAAATGAGGAGATCGTAGACCAAACCAAAATAAACAAAAGATCTATTGTAGCATAGGTGATGAAGGAATCAAACACTTGAACGCCTGTGGTCTGACTGATGAACAAAAAAGTCAAAACAAAATCTATGGAATTTTTACAAAGCACAAATAAACAGAAACATGCATTTGAGAATACATAGGCTGCATGCAAAAATAAAATGAATTCTTAGACGATTTTGTAATCACGATCAAAAGAACTGCACAAATGCATCATTAAATTGATAAATGCCTCAAAATTGTATGATATATTCTAGAACCAACTATAAAGCAGACCCAAAGATCATAAAATATGTGATATACATTGTTGAAGGCAGAATTATGAATCCCTTTCAGCAAGATCTGAACAGCTACAAGTACTTGGTATATCAAGAGACAAGAAAATCCACAACTGCAACTGAGGCAAAAAATGCAAAACTTATTACAAGCCACATTAATGTCCAGCGTATCATGACAAATATTCTGCATGTGGGAACAAGGGTCACACAAGCAAATCATGCAATCAAGAGAGAAAACCAAACAACAGAGAAGAAAAAAGACATAGAAGAAAACAAGTAAAAACTATCACAAGCACTTCTACTTTATTACAATAAGTGCCAAGTACATGGATAGTGTCACTAAACATGCTAGAGCGGAGACATATACAACCCTAAATATTAAACCACCTCATATTCCAAATTCATCACACACACACACACACACACAATCTGTTCGAAAATTTATTTGTGAGCATCAGGCAATACATTGCTATTACGAACATTTCGACAAATTTGTGAAACAAATGGAACTGCCCTTAACATCTTATGGCCAGCTAAACATATAAAGCTCATATCATACAGATGTGACACCATAACTTGCAATGAAATTATCAATAATATCCGATGTCAGTATAAAGCGTTGAAAATGGTAGATGCAATATTTTATGTTGTAAATATTCTTAACCCTGCCATTACAAATGACTTATGAAAAATCTTGACGCTATTTGAAATATAAATCTCTGACAACAATCTACACGCATCACTAACATTGAACAACTGAGGCAAAGATATTCAAAACAGTTTGACAGAATTGGCAACTTCAGCAAAAAAGGATGCAGAGCCATTCATTGATCCCCTCTATCAATGCTGAAATAAAACAGAAAAGCTGATAGAAGATGTATTAAAGAAGCTGGAAGAACATAATCCTTTTAGGATATTCATGCAAATGAGAGTTCAACATGAAAAGATGCCCCTGCAAGACACGAACAGTAGAAGAGCTGAATCTGAAGTTTGCAATGCCAAAAATATTCAGTGAGCTCAGCTGGATGTAAAATCACAGTTTCTGACAACATGCAGAATACCATTTGCTGGAAACAATAACTATTTTGCCTAAGCATCTGACAGGCAAGGATGAACCAAATTCTTGAAGGTTTAGATGGTGTTGCTAGCATCAATAATGATGCAGCAATATAGTGGGAAAAGCATGATAAGAATCTGCATAATTTAATGATTATAGCAACCAAAACAAGTCTTGTATTTAACAGTGAAAAGTGTGTCATCAAATATCTCGCTATGACATTCTTCGGTAATTCATGTACACATCTGTTGGTACAAGCCAGACACAGAAAAATTATGCAACATACAAATGATGCCTAATCCATAAAACAAACATGAGTTACAGCACTTCTTGGGATTGGAGAACAACTTATCCCAGCATATTCCAAATTCCGCAGAAAAAGCATACCCAGTTATCATGAATATTTGATCACCAAAAGTGCTATTATGACCTAAAGAATATGACCCCTTGAATCTTACTATGACCAGTAAAATCGAGTATTACTGAAAGTAGATACCTCACAAAAGTGCTTGGGAGTAGCACTGATACAAGAAGGCAAACCAGTTGCATTTAGTTTACTAAGTATTCCATTCACTGTGCTGCAAGGACCTATAATGCAGTTGATAGAGTACTTGGTAAAATTCAGTTGTAAAAGTACACTCTTCTGAAAGGTGACATCCAAAATACAACTGCAAATTACTTATGACTTCTACTCAATTATGGCTGATGAAACAAGGGTGAAGCACAAATAAACACAAACATGCACTTGTGCAAAAAATAAAGCTAAAGATGAGAAGAATCCAAAAAATATGGACTTTCAAGAAAGTTAATTTTAACAATGTTTTTATGTTTTTTTATTAACCAATACTTTTCTTCCAGATATTTTTTCTTTATTTTTGATTTTACACTGCAAAATTTATGTAAAAATACTATGATTTATCACATAAAATGAATCCAATAATAATGAAATAAGATATATATATATATATATATATATATATATATATATATATATATATATATATATATTAATTTCAATTTAATATGTGTTTTGATTTGTAAAATGCATTTTTTAAACTATCTGGGAAATTTTATATTAACTTACCATTAAAAACCAAATAGAAGAGAATATAATGTTTTTATCATATAAAGTTAATGAAAAATTAATTTCAGCTTTTGATTTTTCTCCTAAATTCAAGCATTTAGAAATAGGATTTTAGTTCTAGCTTTTACTGATGCCATGAGTAGATCTGTAAAAGAAATAATATTTACAAAGTAAATTTAGCTTCTTTTTATATGACTCCTACAAACAGCATTATAAATTAAATTTATTAATCGATTTTATAAATATATAATGCTTAATGAGTAATTATATCATGAAAAAACATTATTATATTATAAAAGAATTGATATACTTTATCTTTATAGACGATGCATGTCTCGGTAAATATGAGATCTCCATATATGGTCATTCCAGAACATGGCTCATTGCAAAGGTAAGATAAGTTTTCATTAAAGAATATAATGATTTTGTCTCTCAGATATTTTTAAAAATAGAGGATAATGATAAAACAACCAGATTCATAGAAAGTCTATATTTGATTTAAGACATAAGGCATAAAGGTTTACTTCATAAGATCGCTAGCTATGGTATAGCTGGAAAAGTCTTCTCAATTATTAAATCATTTCTTTCTGATAGGTTCATAAGAGTAGTAGTTGAGGGGCAAAAATCAGAAGCTCACAGTATTAATGCCGGTGTCCCTCAGGGATCCATCCTGGGCCCAACTCTTTTCCTGGTCTACATTAATGATCTTCCAAATCATATCCTTACATCATTTGTAGACATTTATGCTGATGGTACCACATCTAAGACAGTAAACGAGCAAGTACTCTCCAATTCTCTCTCCTCTGATCTTGAGCATGTAGTACAATGGGGAAAGGAGTGGCTGGTTACTTTTAATGCATCTAAAACCAAGCTTCTCTCTTTACATCATCAACATTTTAATCCACATTTGTCATCAATTGAAATGAATGGCTCTCGTCTTCAGGAGGCCTCAAGTTTTGACAAGCTTCTGGGCTTGACCATTACTCCTGATCTTAAATGGAACACGTATATCAAATCTGTTGCCAAGGCCGCTGGAAAAATGGTGGGATCTTTCTATCGATCCAGTAGATATCTCACTGCTGATGCTATTCTCTATCTATATAAGAGCCAGGTACGTCCAAGGATGGAATACTGTTGCCACATCTGGGCAGGAGCTGCTAGAAAGGACTTGTCCTGCCTTGATAGAGTTCAAAATAGACTTCGTAGCCTCGTAGGAGATGTCCTTTTCTCCTCCTTACAACCTCTATCTCACAGAAGAGATGTTGCGAGTTTGTCTCTGATGTATCGTTATTTTCATGGAAAGTGTTCAACTGAGCTTCAATCTATGGTCCCCCCTCGCCAAACTTTCACAAGAAACACTCGTCTAGCTGTAAACACTATCAATAATTTCCCCCACTCTTTATCTGTGCCTAAACCTAAACATAGATTCCATGAACAAAGCTTCTTTCTTAGAACTGCACGCCTGTGGAATTGTCTTCCGTTTTCCTGCTTTCCGGCTGACTACAATATGGTTGTGTTCAAGTCTAAGGTAAATAAGTTCTTGATGAGCCGTTCCATATAAGTTATTAAATTTACCAAATTTTCATTACTAATGATTACTATATTGACCAACTTCTACTGTACACTCTTTAACCCTTATCCTTGAGTGGCCTCTCGGCCTTGATAATGTGGTGATGCCTTTGTAAAAAAAAAAAAAAAAAAAAAAAAAGACACACGCAAAAAAAAAAAAAAACTCTAGAAGTGTAAGCCATTTTGAGTTTCAGAACAGTTTCAGATGGTTCGCTGTTACACACAAGTCCTGGGAGATGACTTGTTTGTAGTAGACAGTTCCACAGAACAAAATATTCTTACCGTGTCGAAACCCGGGAAAGAACATGTGAAATTGCTCCAGAAAAGGTTTAATATTTATGAAGCAATTCTAGTTTCTGATTGGTTTGTAGCAGAACGTGAATTAATTTGATTCGTCAGTTCTTAGCAGCATCGTTTATAAATAGAATCGTCCGACTGTGTGGGATCATACCCCATTAATATGTCCAAAATATTGCAACAAAAACCATTGAAATATTAACAAAATTAATGGTGCCCTTTTTATTGATCAAATTCTATAGAATTACTTGCTGTATTAACTCATGAGAAACAAATTGTGATTTTTAGGAGCAGCCATTTTGTTTTTAAGAATGCTATTAGATATAAAGCGACGCATTAATATATTACAATTTTATTCTAACAATATAAACATCAATTTAATCATATCGGGTACGTTGACCGGATCAAATTGACTCTTCCCCCCCTATGAGTCTCTATTTTCCATCAAAGAAAGATTTTCAAGTTGTAAGCCAGTGTCTTCTGTCAATAATTTTTTGTACATCTTGACAGTGTTTAGGATCCCACAGTACTACATCACTGACTACTTCATTATTTCTTCTGTGTCCGGTATATCGTGTTCTTCTTTTTCTTATTACTGAAGAGATCCTGGGCAGCCAACCACACAGACGACTAATTGTGTATATGTTTTCCAGTTTAACGCTGCCTGGAGTGTTCTAGTGTAAGTTCCATCTAACCTACTATCAAGGTTTTTACTGAGAGTCCATGCTATTGAACCATAAAGCAGCACTGTCTCGACTATCCCTTTAAAAAGTTTTTCTTGATCTGTTCCAAGAGGACAGATTTCCATATAAATTTCAGCTAATTAAGTGCACTCCAAGCCTTGGCTATTCTGCTTAGACATCATTTTTGGTGGATGTGATGTAACTGCCAAGATATTCAAAGTCATTTACTTGTTTGAGTGGTGTTCTGTGTAGTGTTTCAATTGGGCTAGTTTGGTGGAAGGACATATATTCTGTTTTAGTTGTGTTTGTATGCAGTCCAATCATGACAGTTGACTCTTCCAGGATATGTAGCAACTTTTGTGCATTAGCATTGTCATCAGCTAACAAAGCAAGATTATGAGCATAATCAACGTTGGTAACCTTCTTTTCTGCTTCTTGTTGGAGACAATGTTAGGCCATATTCCTCATATTGATTGAGTAGTTTAGTACATAATCGAGACTGATCACAAATAAGAATAGAGTCAGAGTTTCACCCTGTAGTATGCCATCTTTTATTTCAAAGAAGTCAGTGTTGCCATCTGGAGAGCACACCATGGCTTTAGTATTCTTATATGGGATCATTATAGCTGAAACGATTTCTTCATGGATACCACATGTCAAGAAATCAAAAGCTGTAAAAAAATCTACAAGCAGTAATGTTGCCAGTAGTTGTTTTACTCCTTCAATAATTTTTCTAACAAATTTGAATGATTGTTGAGCCGCTTTTTTAAAACCTGTTTTGATTTCTTCTGAGCATCTCTTCGATTTCAGGTTGTATTCTATTGAGGAGCATCTTGTTCTATACTTTTGCAGCTATTTGCCTCTATAATTATTTGTCTGACTGAGATCTCCTTTCTTTGGGAAGGACTATGCAACTTTCAGTCCATTACTTAATCCTACTGCTCTTGTACACTTCACTACAATAATATAGCAGGAGGGCATTAAACTTGCCGGTTTTCCATATTTCAAGTGTAATTTTGTCAATACCAGATGCTTTCTTGTTTGTTAGTTTCTTCAAAACTATTTCCAATTCATTTTCAGTGAATGGCCCGGTTTTTATTACTAATGTTCTTGTTCGCGATTAATTTGGATGAAACATTCAGATACAATTGGCTTTTTGCTGAGTAGATTTCGAAAATGCTTGACCTTAGTAACTATTTTTCTGTCTCTAATATCAAGTGAAGATTGTCTATTTGCGTTGGTATTTGTAATTTTATCAATTTGAGACTGTATGTAGTTCTGCTGTTCTTTGAGATATTGTAATGAAAAACTTCGATACGGAGTGAACTGTAAAGAAGCTTTATTTTACTACGAACAGACCCGAGGAACGAGACTGTAGCAGAATTAGCAGTAACCAAAATGAGAAATAGAGAGCTTACCTCGGATACGTCTGTTTTGGGCTGAGCGGAAGAGAAAGTTCCAAGATGGCGCCCATGGGCTTTTATTAGTGTTTACCCAATGTAATTATCGTTGAATCACGTCTGCTCTCGCGCGATTATGCAAATACGTCGTTCCCGGCCACTATAAAGGCAGGACACTGGAAAGGAGAGGCAGGTTTCTGCAGATTGTGTGTAGGTGATTCTGGCGAGTAGATTGTGCTTGTTACGACCCACGTGTCTGCGAGAAGCGAGTTTTTGTTCCGTCTGTTTTTAGTTGTATTTTTTTTTGTTTGTTTTGCCTACTACATTTTTGTTTCAGAGACCTGAAGTTAAAAGAAGTTAGAGAGTTCTTTTGTCTGCACATTCTCCGCCGCTCAGTGAAATTCGGGGCCGCATGACTTTCAGGGGGCACAAGGCTTCAAGGAATCTCAGCAAAGGGGGGGGGGTGTCTGTTTAGGCTGAAAAAAAAGAGAAAAGAAACAAAAGTTTAAAGCTGATAGTTTGCAGCTAAATATGGAGGGCTGCGACGGACTCTGGTAGAGTGTCGAAGACCCAGCGCCTTGTCTTCCTCTGATGATCTTTTTTGTCGATCATCGGAGAGGGGAGGAGTAGGAACCGAATCCTCTAGGATGGAGTTTTCGATCCCACTAGGCTGAGGATCTGAAAGGTTAGATTCCAGAGGTGCATTCTGCAGCTGTTGGTTCTCCATATCCGGATCTGATTCTGCCTCCAAGCTGCTCAGCCTATCACCCAATGGCGATAAGTGGCGTAAGGATACTGTCGTCTTTCGTCTATTATCAAAACGAACATGAACATAGTTCGGATTGACTTCAAGTAGATCTACGGTCTTGACCAGGGGCTCATATTTGCTTCCACGCACATGCCGCTTTAAAAGGACAGACTTAGCGTTAGTAAACCAGGTGGGCATAGAATCTCCAGTGGCTGATTTCCTTTGGAAATTGAAGAGGTGTTCATGGGGAGTACAATTAGTGGAGGTGGAAAACAGTGAGCGAACGCTGTGGAGGGTTACATCTAGTACTCTTTCCCAATTTGTAATGTGAAGGTTTCTTGATCGCAGAGCCAGACTTACTGTCAGCCAAATGATACCGTTATATCTTTCCACTTGTCCGTTACCTTGAGGGTTGAAAGCAGTTGTTTGGCTAGTAGCAGTGCCTCGAGAAAGCAAGAACTCCTTTAGTTCCTCCGACATGAAAGCAGTTCCGCGATCAGAATGTATAAAAGAAGGGTTTCCAAATATGGAGAATAAGTTAGTTAAGTGTTTCCGGACAGTAGCAGCTGAAACATCGGCACAGGGGAAAGTGAAAGGAAAGCGCGAGTATTCATCAATGACAGTCAGTATGTATGTGTTGCGGGAATTTGAAGGTAACGGTCCTTTGAAATTCACACTTTAAATTCACCTTTATGAGAGTCTGAGGAGATGTCTTGAGAAACCTGGGTTTTATTTCAGAGCAGACCCGACATGCTTTCATAACTGCTCTCACATCTTCCTCAGAGTATGGGAGATTTTTGGTTCTGACGAAGTGTACCATCCTGATTACCCCCGTATGGCATAAATCTGTGTGCAAAGAGTGTAATTTGTCAGCAGAGGTGATAGAAGAACAAATTCGAGACAAAGCGTCTGCAGCAGCATTCTGTTTCCCTGGACGATAAGTGATATCGTAGCTAAAACAGGCAAGCTCCAGCTTCCATCTCGTAATCTTCTCATTTTTTATTTTACTCTTTCCCTTGGGGTCGAACCTAAAAGAGAACGATTTTTGGTCAGTGATCAATTTGAAATGCTTCCCCAGCAATAAATGTCGCCATTTTTGGATCGCTTCTACAACCGCAGAATGTTTCTGCTCAGCGGAGATTAAAGTTCTTGAAAAGATGACCACTGGTCGAGAGTTCTGGGTTAGGGAGGCAGCGATAGCATGCTCTAAAGCATCAGTTTCGACCTCGAGGGGAAGAGAAGAGTCTATGGCTACTAGGGATGATTTCGCAATTTCTTTCTTCAGTTCTCTAAAGGCGTTGGTTTGTTCCTTAGTGAGAGGAAACTTGGTAACTTTGGTAAGGGGGTGCAGTTTCTCAGAGAAGTTGGATATCCATTTTGAATAATGAGAAAATATTCCCATCGCTCAACGAAGAGAAGGAAGGTCTGGAGGAACAGGCAAGTCCATCAAACCTGTGAGCCTGTCAGAGTCTGGTTTTACTGAACCTTTGCTTATAGTGTACCCAAGCAGGTCTACAGAAGCAAGGGAGTAGTGACACTTGTTTTCATTCAGGGTTAGTCCATACTTCGCCACTGCCTTCATAAAGCTTTGTAAATTGGTATCATGCTCAGCCTGATTTTCTCCACAAACTGTAACGTTGTCAGTGTAGGCGAAGGTTCCTCGGAGGTCCTCTCGTTTGATGATATCATCGATGACTCGTTGGAAACTGGCTACTCCATTAGTTACTCCGAACGGAATCCGACGAAACTGGTAGAGGGATCCAGAAGCTTCGAAGGCAGTATACTTTCGTTCTTCCGGTTTGATGGCAACTTGATGATATGCACTGGTTAAATCAAGAGTGCTAAACACTTGGTAAGTGGTAATCTCATTTACCATATCCTCCATTCGAGGAAGAGGATAAGCATCTAGGAGAGTGAAACGATTTATTGTTTGGGAGTAATCCACAACAAGCCTCTTCTTATGATTCGCAGGAGACACTACAACACGGAGATTGAGAGGGTTCTATAATACCTTCCTTTAGCATACGAGTTATTTCTGATTTAATAAATTCGGCATCAGGTAGGGTATGTCTCCAGGATTTAATGGCTATTGGGCGACAGTCGGTGGTTAAGTTTGTAAAGAGAGAGGAGTAAGGAACATTTTTAATGGCGGTTAGCCCACAAACAGAGAGAGGGGGGAGGGGTCCTCCGAAAGGTATTTCTACTGACGAATGTTGGTTTAAAAATTTATGCCCGAAAATAATGTCACTGCATAAGTCTGCCATAATAATCTGAAAATAATGTCACTGCATAAGTCTGCCATAATCGACAGTTTGATATTATTGTACACCCTTCCTTTCAGACTGAGAGATACAATACAATGTCCAAGAGTTGTAGATGTATGAGAACTACTAGCCATTAAGATTCTCTCCGAACTTGGCAAGACTGCTAACCCGAGCTTCTTAACTTTATCAGGGTGGATGAAATTTTCGGAGCTCCCGGTATCAACGAGTATACTAATAAGTTCACCTCTGATTTTTCCCCACAAGGACAAATGAGATAGGCTTTTTGAGGAATTAAAACAAGGAACCGAAGAAGCAAGAAGAGACTCACCGTAATTCGTAGCAACCGCCGTTGGAGATCTACAGACACGTGCAAAATGCCCCTTCTTCTTGCAGTTTTTGCATATTGAGTTTCTGGCAGCACAACTCGCCCTGTTATGCTTTGGTTTTCCACAGAAGAAGCATTTCTGCCCTGGGAGTGCCGCTGCTGTGGGTTGCTCCTCATGCTCAGTCTGGTTGTTGTTTTGTCCTCTTCGTTTTTAGTAGCAGATATGTATGTGTAAGTTGAGTCTCTTGTTTTCCAAAAGTCTTTGTCTTATGTGTGGGATGATGAAATCCCGTTTATGAACGCGTCCCTTATATATTCGTCCCTCGCCTGTATGGCCGTCACAGCCTGGAATTCACAGTCCTTGGCAAGTTCTTTCAATGACTGTAGATATTGGTCCACACTTTCATTTGTCCGTTGTCGACGAGTAGCCAATAAATGCCAACAGAAGATGATGTTTTGGGGTTCAACAAAAACCTCCTCGAGGGCGTTCATGGCTGTCCGATAGTCGTTGATGTCCGAGATATATTTATATATTGTCGGAGACACCAATTTGATTAGCAGGTTTAATTTCGACTCGTCCGTAAGGGGTGAACCATTAACCGCTTCTAGGAATATCGTGAACGACCGCTTCCAGTGTATCCACGTGTCGGCAGCGTCCATTTTTGTGGGATCCAAATCCAGCCGTTCAGGTTTCAGGAACTTCTCCATTGTTTGTGTTTTAGTTGTTCTTAGTAAAATAAATTGTAATGAAAAAAACTTTGATACGGAGTGAATTTTAAATAAGCTTTATTTTACTAAGAACAGACCCGGGGAACGAGACCTGTTACTTCAAGGAAAGGAAGAGAAAAGAAGGAAAAACTCAAGGGAAGTAACTCACTTCCGGAGAGTAGAAACGGAAGTTAAAAGAAGTTAGAAAGTTCTTTTGTCAGCACAGAAATGTAGCTTCTAAATCTTTCTGAGCTTCTTTATGTTTTTGATGTTGTTTCTGCTATTGATGGTGTTTTTTGTTTGTGCCAGATTGCTTAAGTCTCTTTTTTTTAACTTGAATTATTTCATTTTCCCAATGTAGCTTCTGTTTCACCTTTTCTTTCTTTAGGATTAATAGATCTGCAGTTTCATTATGATCTTTGATGAAGTTTTTATACACGTCTTTAACTTCTTTATCTTTATTTTCATTGGCATCATTCTTTTGAAGTCCCTCATAGCACTTTTTACAGTGAGACTACTGAATTGGTGTTGTAGATCCTTATTTTGTTTTAGTAGGTCCCAGTTGTAGCTGGTATTTGCATCTGATCTTGGCTTATTTAAACTGAGATTAATATTCAATGTGATTATGTGGTGATCAGAAGAAATGCCTCCTTTGGAGTGATATGCTTTGCAGTTTGGGCACTATTGATCCATTTCTTATTTATCATCATGTAGTCCAGTTTAGCATTGTGTCAATCTGGATATCTAAACGTCCATAGTTTTCCTTCTCTTTTTGGAAACGAGTGTTAACACAAATGACATCATTTTCTCTTAAAAAAGGTTCCATGTGTTCTCCATTTCTATTTGACATTTTATGATATGCAAATTTTCGGCATTGGTTCCTGCCTAACTGTGCACTGAAGTTGCCACCAACAATAAGTATGTTTTGAAATAGATTTGATGAGAGATGAAAGCTCATCATAAAAACCTATCACTTCTTATTCTTCTGCAGTATTAATTACCATTGCTCCCAGGTCCACTCTGACCCGGAGTGGTAGTACCTGTTAGGGTCCCAACTATGGGTTGAATAGAAACCAACATGAAAACAACAAATATACTCTATGAAAAAAAATTTTCTTCAAAATCTTTGGATTCGGCATTAAATAACCCGAAAAGGGTTGATATGCCATAAAACAAAACCAACCAACCAAAATCATGATACTTTAAATTCTGATCATCATGAAATAATCAATGTTCTTGTACATTTATCATTTGCTATTTTCTGTTTGTAAGTACTGGTCAGAATCTTTTTCATGTTTTCGCTCTCTATAAGAACAGGAAAACAACAGATAAAGTTTATAAAAAAAAAAAAATAAAAAAAGATTTAACACTTGGCATTTGTTATTTTATTTGTGTGAGCACTAATTGGAATCTTTTTCTCTTTCATGTTTTCACTATCTATAAGAATATACCTCCTTAAATCCAGCCTGCTGGCCTCAACCTGGGGGAGAAGTGGAAACGGGGGTATGCTGAGGCTATGTCGTCTGGGATTAGAATCCCTGGCAGGTCCTACCATGACAAACAGACTCGGCAGCACCAGTTAAACTGAACTTTGACCAACTGTAGCAGGCAATGGTGAAATCCTGAATTTGTGGCAGCAAATGTAATCATTATTAACATATCAATGTTGCCTATGGTACAGGATGTTAGACAAAAAAGGTCAAGGTCGGTCTGACTACCAATATCAAACAATTCAGTTAGAGAACTACCGCAACCCACTGTAGTAGTGGTGCACACTAATGGTGACAAGCTATCAGAAGACCTGAATGACTTGAATCTAAACCATAAACTCATACTGCATCGATCGGTATATGGGTAAACAAAGATTGGGTTCTGGAGTTTCTGTTCTGGCTCCAGTTTTCGAAAAATATGCACAACAAAAACAACAACAAAAATCATTTAATTGTGAACAAAAAATGGTTGAATGTATCCACATTCGATGTAAAAACGTTACAGTTGGTTCATCAGACACTGGAACTCGGCAACAGCAATCAAATGTCATATAAATGTGATAAAATAGATATACACAGATGTATGTTCGGACGTTTGTATGCCTTGCTAAAAGTAAAAAAAATGCTAACCAAAAGCCCATAAAGTTTATATTTTCTGGATTTCCAACCTCTCTGATAAATAATATTTAAAATTTAGAAAAAATCATTAATTCCTTGAGGTAGAAATGCCACAAAATTAGAGAGGGGACATCAGGTATAATTGTATTGTTATCGACACCTTTATCAAGTGGATATGCATAGATATTTTACACTTTTCTTCCTTTAAATATATTACTTTCCAGCGTCTTGATATGAATGTTCCAGTTAGGTTAGTGGATAGGATAATGGTTTGAAGACACTAAATTTTTATGCTCAATCTCAGCTGACATCGTCTATTACATTTTTTTGTTTTTAGACTATAAAATATATATAAACATAAGAATATTTATTATTGTAAACAAAAAACTTCTGCAGTTTACAGATAGTGCTGAAATAAACATCAAGTTAATACTAAACAAATAAAAATAAAGCCGAAAAAGTCAATTTTGTTTTTTAATTCACCAATTTATGGATCATTCTGAAATATTGTTATCATTTAGAAACTCATTCATAACATATGAGCCTTTTTTAATTTGTTGATAACATTTTGGCGGAGGTGGGGGTATTGTTTTAAATCATCCAATGTGTATGGGTTCCTTTAAAAAATAATTTGAACATGTAAATAGGGGAAGGGGGTGGCTTCACTGCTAATCCTTAAATAATGCTGATATTTTTTTAGGGCGATTATATTTTTGTGTTTTTATCTCTTAAATACTTATACTGTTTATGAACCGTGTTATTTTTGAGAGAGAAGTTTCAAGTTAAATGAAAATACAGAAACAGTTAAAAAAAAAAAAGAATAAGCCCTCGCCATATTAAGAATGAGTTTCTAAATGATAATAATAATTCTTTCTTCACTGTCTGTAAATTGCAGAAGTAGCAAATGTTTTAAGTGTTTGCCCCCCTCCACTTCCCTCATTTGTATTTGAAACAGAAAACAAAAAAAATAAATAAATTGGAGTAATTTCTATGTTGAATTGAATGTTTTAAGTGTTTTTTACTGTTTTAAATCTATGCATTTGTAATCATCACTTTTATTTAGCCAAACACAAATATTTTCTATCATTTGAGTTTATCCCCCGCCCCAAATCTAAAAAAATTTAATTTTAATTTAATTTTTCGGAGAACTTCATTCCATAACAGATATGCACAATTTAAACTTTTTTCGATATTTTAATTTTTTAATGTCTTGATTAAACTGTACAAGTACCATAAGAAATACTAGTTGGAAACCATTGTCTTACAAGAAAACTCACTATTACACATTATTTTGATCTTTCTTGAATTTGAATCCAAAATGATTGTAAATGTTAATCAAATAAGTTTGCAAATGGATTCATTTTAAAAAGTTGAAAAAATATCAACATTTCATTGATTTATTTTAAAGCATTTTTCAATATTTAATTTTAATTTTATTGAATTTTTTGGTGAACAATTATTTAACTTTGTTATTTTTAGAGGAGGAAATGTTCTTGTTGTGGACTTTGGCACATTAACTCTTGAAAGTGAATTACAACCAAAAGATGTATCACTTGAGGTAAGATGATTACTTTTTGCAACATTTATTTCATTTATTTTGAATATAAGATGTTGATTTGCATAAAGATACAAATGTTTGCTAACATTAAGTATTTATATGTTAAAATATGCTATGCCTATTGTGAAAATTAATGTTTTTCAATGTCCAGAGGTTTTTGGATGATAATTCTCTTTCTGAAAAATATCATTCAGCTAAATTTATATTATTATTATATATTTTTATAAATCCATTAAGTATTTTATCCTTATTTTTTTCATTTATTTTTATTTCTAGTTCATCAGGTTTCCTGTGTTAGTTGCATATGATCAATGGAGATATATTTTCTTCCATTGATAGTATAAACTGTATCCAAGAAAATTTATAATTTTAACAATAATATATGATACATCAAATTTCTATGTAGACTAGACTCTCAAGCATTGGTAAGGCAACTATTCTAGGAGAAGGAAAACTCTGAAATGACACTAGTTGTTGTAGGTCTGAGAACTTATAACTCCTATCAGCTTCTGTGAAAGATTGTCATGAAAAACAAAAATAATTGTTTGGCAAGGCATAGGTTGCTAACCGTTAATTGCGAAGAGCATTAAAAAGAAAGAAAGACTACAACAATGTTTCTGTACACACATTTTGTGGATGTTTTTGTATTGTTACAGAATATTAGTTACATTACAATAACTAACTGTAATGGCATTCACATTTGGGTATGGAAGGTTGAGCCAACTCCAAATAAGTTTATCACATTCCATGTCAAAGCAAATCACCCATGTTGATTAGCATACTTCAGCCATTCTCGGTTCCACCAGTTCCATGTCTGACTTCAACGTTGTCTATTCTTACTCTTCCTTTGAACGATGGGTGAAATTGGGTCTACCAAATTGCAAATGAAATTCTCATCAAGCCAGACCAAACCAGCCAGTCTTTATTTCAGAAGAGTTTCTGTAATGCAAGTGGTGTTGCATCTTGCAGGGATGGTGTGACTTGGGATTTGGTCAGAGATACAGATATATAAGATGGGTTTGCAGTTGTAGGGAAGTGAATATAGAAAGAAAATATAAGGTTGTGCTGCACCGGAAAGATACAAACGTACAGAGCTGGGTGTGTTTCACACACAGTTTTGTAATCAGTTGTAGCTATAGTTATACACTTCATAATATCTCTTATTCTATGATATTTTATTTGTTTGGTTGAAAAATGGTTTCTGAGTCTTTCCAAAATTTTTTAGTGTCTGTTCCTTACCAATTACCAAGAGTTCCTACTTGTATATTTGTTGCTTTTTTCTCAATTTCCATTGCACCCACATAATTTCCCCATGTTAGCTTGAAAAAGGCCCAGTTCTCTTGAAAATCACCATTCATTTCCATATTTGCTCATGGTGGAATTGCCTATGTCACATTAATTGCCAAAGAATGTGTAAAAATATCCAAGTTGTGAGTTTGTTTGGGGCATGATGTGGTCAATAAAATGTTTATTCCATGCAAAGAGATTTAAACACAAGAATCCAAAGTATAGTATGGTTTGCCAAATGTGTAAAAGTGTCCACAAAATGTTTATTTGTTTGGGGAAAAAAAGAAAGAAAAAATTCCACTTCGTTACCCCATGTAGTGAAACAAATGTAGAGAAAGAATACAAGACTGTACTTTAAGTTTAAGCATCAGAACCTTTATTAATGGATACAGACCTATGGAACTGCATGTTTCACACGCACAGTTTCATAGTCAGTTGTAGTTGTAACTATGTACTTTATAACAGCAGTACATTTCAACGATATTGAGTGTGTGAACATCTTCTTTGCACAAAAACCAGGTTTTTCAGCCATACAATATTGTGTGTATTAGTGCTTAGTATATCCTCAATTTTTTAGAGGTTTATCTCTTGCAGAGACAACAATCTATTCTTCATGCGGTATAAAGTTTGTGTGGATGCAATCAATATGGATTGAAATCTAATTCTTACTTTGCCCTGTGGCTGTAAAGGCTGAGCAAAGATACTTGAATTGATTAATTTATTCAACAATGGTTCCGCTAGAATGATAGAGATTCAATCGAAAAAAGGCTAACAGAATCTTTGTTTTAAAAACATTTAGTATCATACTGACACATTTGGTAGTGGTGTTCATGTCAACACCACCACTAAAACAAAGTTTCTGTTAGCCACCTATACTCTTTCCAGTTGTGTCTGTATTATTTTAGCGGAACCATTATTGAATAAGTGAAACAGTTCAATGACTGTTGGAGTATATTTTGAAAAGAATGGTAACATTATCTGCATAGTCCATGGTAATAACTGAATGATTATGCCCGACTTGCACACCAGCAAACCCTATTATGCTCTGATCAAGAATCCTGTCAATAATGTAGTTGAACAAGATAGGAGAAAGACATGGCCTTAGTGGACATAAATCTGTACATTGGAGAATTTGTATTATGGAAATAACAACAGACCTTTGTGCAGGTGTATGAACAATAGGCCTTCAGAAGATTAAGAAGCTTGGGTGGAAATCTATCATGGTTCATGATCTCCCAAAGACTCTCTCAATCAACTGAGTCGAATAATGCACTGAAATCGAACACAACAGTCACCTGTTGATAAAACCAGTATTGTTCCAGAATCTGCCTAAGTGAAAAAATCTCATCATTGTAGCTCCCAACTTCATTGAATTTGAAGGCCCTTTTTTCTTTGTAACATCAATTAAACTTAATCCACAATAGTCACCGTGTATATAACAATAGCATTTTTAGTAGAAAAGGAGAATTGTGTCATTCTAGTAATAGCTTAAGATAAAACAAAAATTTTTTAAATTCTATTTAAAGTATCATTTAATTATAAAATTATATCCAATGTATTTCAATTTCTTTGTAAACAAGTCAGATATTTTAATTTTGTGCAAATAGTTAAAGAAAAAAAGAAAAAATGAATAAATTACTTAATGATTCTTCAAAATTTGAAAATATTCAAACTGTCAAATAGAAAGTTATTTCTGGCTTTAAAATTGTTGGCAAAACCATATGTATTAAAAGTTTGGGAGCTATTTACATTCAACAATTGCTTTTGGGAGCTATTTACATCCAGCATTGCTTTAACAAAATTAGTTATAATTTTTATAACAATTAATTAAATTAATGATGAAACTATACCATAATTAAATTTAACTTTAAAAGTCCTATTTAAAAAAATGGTAACAAAAATGGCATAGTTAAAAAGAATAAAAAGTAGAAATAAAATGAAAATAAAAAGATCCCTGAACAATGACAATTCATAATACAGAGCACAAAAAAGGTCATTATACTTTAAATGATTTTTGTTAGATAATTTTCAAACATTTTTATTTCCTAATTAAAGAAAGAAATGTTAAATAGATCTGATAAGTTGAATATAACAAATTATTTTTATTAACAATTTTTGATTACATGTATAATTTTATTCAAACTCATGTTTTTGTTTGTACTTTTTTATATGGTTGATAGAATGTTAGTATTACTGTTGTGAAAAAAGATCTGAGATAACTCTTAACAATAAAACCTTTTAAAATATACCTTTAGTAAAATCAAAGTTATGATGTTTGATATATATTAGCTATTTCATGCTTATGAGAAAGTGTTTTCCAAAACCTGATTGTATTTAAAGTAATGTAAGGTAACACTTATGTATTTATACTTATGACATTGTGTACTTGCCTTTTAAAAATGTCATTCATTGAAACGTCTCTTCTCTCTTATATTGTCCTTGATTAAGAAAATTCTTAGAATAAAGGTGAAAGGGTTGCTTAAATAATTAAATATTTGTGTTCATTCAATGCCAAATTATGTTCTTGTTTTTATTTGTTATTTGTTTATGATTATATATAGCTTCTAATTTACATATCATTTTTCTGATCAAACATATGCTCTTTTCTGAGCCATCTCTAAAAATCATTGTATCAATATTCATCACGATCATTGTATGATTGTAGCATTCTTACACGTTTCTTCTTTTTTCCTTCTTCATCCATAAAAAATATGTATATATATTCTCTGATGTTTCCCCATTCTATAACAGAGTGATACCTTCGAGAAATGGCTTAAGGTGAGAGTTGCACTATCCAAATGCTTTTATCTTGTAGTGAGCATGCTTTCTTTTTTTCTGCCCGTGTTTCTTTCATTTCTTTTTTCCTTTTGCTAACTAGTATAGATCAGTTCCTATGGCAATCACAGCAGTTACCAGGCCAGCGTTACCATAGTCATGACTTTTGCTTTTTTAGATTGAGTTTAGGATGGTACCAACTTATTAGTATTGTTTTTCCTCTGTAAAAGAAATGAGTTTTGTTTGACTATAAATTATTTATTACTTTTCAAATGATATTTTATTGTAAACATACATACTTTCAAAAAAAATCATAAGTTATGCAATAATTTTTAGATAATCTCAAGAGTTAAAATATATGTAACGTAAATTAAATTTAGAGCCTTTATCGAAAGAAATTTTAATTTCATCTGTTTGTTTTCGTTTATTAGGATAAATTTCCTGTATTTTAACATTTTCCCTATAATGTTGTAGTTGAAATGTTCTATTTTAGAACAGAAAATTGAGTAAAATAAGAATATAAAATATTTTAGATAAGGTTATCACACACACACACACACACACACACACACACACGATAATAAAAGCATAAAATGAATCCAACAGTATGAATTAAAAATGAGAATGTGGAAGGTCTAAAAACTCTGTTGTGTGGGCTTTATCAAGAAAGAAAAAGCTAAAAGTAGCACATAACAAGAAAATTTGAGAAGATTTGTGATTTTGGGGAATATATCGATAGTGATAGGCTATACTAGATTTAAGTTTATGTAGAGGGGGAAAACATACAAATACATACACACAAGCATATATATATATATATATATATATATATATATATATATATATATATATACGTACATGTTGTATTAGTAAAAGCAGGCAAAAAAGCAAAATATCACTGTATATATTCTCCAAAATTATAGATCTTCTCATCATGTGCCACTTTTAGCTTTTTCTCTATTGAATCTGTGCAATATTTCCACATTTTCATTTTTAATTCATATACAGTGTATCACTAAAGTGAGTACACCCCTCTGATTTCTGCAGATATTTAAGTATATTTCTTCATGGGACAAAACTGACAAAATGACACGTTTGACCCAATGAAAAGTAGTTTGTGTGCAGCTTATATAACAAAGTTAATTTATTTTCTCCTCAAAATAATTCAAAATATAACCATTAAAAGCTAAACACTTGTCCAAAAAAGTAAGTACACACCTAAGAAACTACACCTCTGAATGTCCAAATTGAGTACTGCTTGTCGTTTTTCCTCCAAAATGTCATGTGACTCATTAGTGTTAATAATCCCATATATACATAGGTAGTAGGTGTCTTCAAATTTGTACTGCAACTCTCACACTCTCTCATCTGAAATTCTGAAAATTCCAACATGGCACCACATGGCAAAGAACTCTCTGAGGATCTTAAACGAGGGATTGTTGCACTACAAGAAAATTACTAACACCCTGAAAGTGAGCTGAAACACAGTGGCTAAAATGATACAGTATTTTAAAAGACTAGGATCCACTCAGAACATGCCTCGTGTAGGTCGTCCAAAGAAGATTAGTGCACATACTGAGTGTCACATCCAAATGCTTTTTTGAAAGATCAGTGTAGGAGTGCTATCAGCATTGTTGTAGAGATTGAAGAAGTTGGAGGTCAGCCTATTAGTGTTCAGACCATATGCCTCACTCTACATCAAATTGGTGTGCACAGCTTGTCGGCCCATGGAGGAAGCCTCTTCTGAAGACGATACACAAGAAAGCCCACGGACCTTTGCTAAAGACATGTCAACAAAACATATTACTGAAACCAGGCCCCATATGATGAAGATTAATTTGTTTGGTTCCAATGGCTTTAAGCATGTGTGATGGAGACCAGGTGAGGAGTACAAAGGTGTGTCATGCCTACAGTCAAGCATGGTAGTAGGAATGTCATGGTCTGGGGCTGCGTGAGTGCTTCAAGTGTTGGAAAGTTACATTTCATTGAGGGAAACGAACTCCAACATGTGAAATACTACAACAAAGCATGATGGCATGACATTGACTCCAAACACACCTCCAAAACGACCACTGCTTTACTGAAGAGGCTGAGGGTACAAGTGATGAACTGGTCAAGCATATCACCAAGCAGTAGAAAATCTTTGGGGGATCCTCAAGCAGAAGGTGGAGGTGCGCAAAGTTTCAAGTATCTGCCATCTCTGTGATGTTGCCATGGAGAAGTGGAAGAGCATTCCAGTGGCTACCTATGAAGCTTTGGTAAACTCTATGCCCAGGAGAGTAAAGGCAGTTCTGGATAATGATTGTGGCCACACAAAATATTCACAGTTGACATAGTGTATATTAATATTAACAACTTTCCCTAAAGGGTGTACTCATTTTTGTTGGCAGATGTTTAGCTTTAATGGTTCTATTTTGAGGGGAAAATAAATTGACTCTGTTATATAAGCGGCACACAAGCTACTTTTCATTGTGTCAAAGTGTAATTTTCTCCGTGTTGATTAGTGCAGAGATATACTTTAATATCTGCAGAAATCAGAGGGATGTACTCACTTTTGTGATACATTGTATATACATATATATAAGCCCCTATTTTAAGCCTCCTTCCTTGGGTAGAACACTGTCATAAGCGTTCATCTGCTGCTTCTTAGTGTAATGCAAAGCTCATGTAAATAAACAAATCGAGCATGGGATCGGTGTCCATAAACGACCTCCTCTATTTATTGTGGTGGCCAAATGTTTAAATAAAGAGACATTTGTAGGCACCGATCTGATGGGCCAAAGGGTAAAACTGCCGACTATCAAGTTGATGGTTGTAAGTTCAAACTCTGGTTCAGAATGGGTGCTAGTCTAGCCACACTGAAGAGTTGTGATACAGCAAAACAGTCTGTCAATGACTACTGTGTTATATGTGTATATGTGTGTGTATCTTTCTAGTATCAGGGATATGAACCCTAGCAAAGTGCATGATTAAGAAAAAATTTAAAAAGAGGAGCATAATATTTATTTATATATGTATTATTGAAGTTCAGGACGACACCAGTACCATTGGTAGTGGATCTTTGTTTCATCCATTGTCACATATTCATGTATAAATCCCTTTTTGTTGCATTGAAACAGTTGCAAACCACTCAAAATTGTAGATACGTTGTTTTTGATCGACTGTGAATACAGCTTTCTCATTGACAAATGTTTATGCAAAATGGTAAATACATTCTGCCTTTTGATATTTTCAATTGCTTTCATATCTCCCATGACTTCAATTTGTGATCGTCCAAAACATTTTATGAACTTTTCTGATGTTTAGCTGATTTAAACATTCAGCATTATTTGTGTCTGTATGATTGTGTTTAATGTCAGTATACTATATCTTAATCATTATTTTCAATGGAGCAGAGTCTGAATATACTTATTAAGCCGTTGCTTTGCTTGAACAGTATTTTTCCCATCAAAAAGCAATGCTTTATTAACACATGAATTTCAAAACAGTGGTTTCACTTAAGTAGCTGTAATTTGTAAACTAATTATTCGATTAGGTTCTTGAATCAGCACTCAAATAATGTAACAGCTTCTACAATTTTAGTCCTTTAATCAGCAAATTAATATTAAGTAGTAATAGTTTATATACAGTATAATATAATATACAATAATCAATGTTTTAACACTTTACTACAGTTTCTTGGTTTTCATCAATCATCACTAATGTATTATTGGGTATTATATATTTTATAGACTTGCATGTTTTTAAGGCGGTGTGAATTTAACAATCTTTTGTTTTTAATGGACAAAATTAAAAGAATTTAATGATACCAACAGGGTTCTGGACTCTGATTTCTGAAATTAAAAAAAATCTGATTCCAGCTGCAACTCCTAAAGCAATTAATTTGCTTTGACTTCATAGATCTGCATGAAGGCATATAGGTCTACTTTTTTTCTTGTAACTTAACATAAACCGAAACCATTGAAAAAACGTTTTCTTTTCTTTCTTTTTTTTTTCTTTTTTTTTTTTGCTGTATAGTATCATCTACAAAGAAACCTAAATTTTCTTTTTGTTTCTTCATGTAACACAATAAGATGAACATTAATTGGTTTGGAATATGGTTTTCAGTTTGATTTAGAAATATTTCGTTTTCCTTGCTGTTTGCATTTGTCTGAGACGAAAATGTTTATTTTCTGATTAAGGAAATCTGTTTTTGTCACTTTTGTTTCCTATTTAGTCTTGAGAAACTTACATTTGTTTTCACCTGAAAAGCAATGCAACCGTTTTTTTTTTCATTTAGCTTTTACATACAATTTAAGATTCTTTAGTTTTTTTTATGCCTTTAGTCAAATTTGCATGCAACTAGAATTATTATATTTTACTTTTTGTTTTATGGTTAACATTTAGAAAATCAGCTTCATGTCAATATGAATTTATGAAAAGAAAAATTAAGAGAAATATTGTTTTTTTATATATAATTTAATTTTTTATTATTTTAATATATCAATTAAGTTGTTACTAAACTAGTTTTCATTATAAAAATGTGTATCAACAGATTTCTTTCTTTGATATTTTAAAAAATATATCATCTTTGACCATTTTTCAAATGTATTTCTATATACTTTATAGAATAAAAGATGTCAAAAAAATAAGTTTATTTTTTAATTGTAATGAGTTTTGCTGATGTGACTGTCTGGATTGTAAGAATGGCCAATACACCGATTGCATAGGTAAATGGGATATTTTTATGCTTTAAAAACACATGAATCTATCATCCCTATGGCATTTGCCACTTGATTGAAATACATGGCAACTAGTGTGAGATATCCTCTTGCATTGTTAGACATGGTTATCGTCATTTAAATAAAATATTGTTCAAAATTTGAATGGATGTTTATCTGTTTTCTGGATATGTTATTTATTTAAATGTTTTGTATTTCATTTGATGTAGATAGATAATTTTGAAAAATTTATTTCCGAATATTTACAATTCTCAAAAACAAATTAGGCACAAGGCCATGTGGGGGTGGGTAGGGGGGTGATCTATGGTCATGCTTGTCACTGTACTTTATGACTGTCTAAGCTATTCTTTGCGAGAGTCTTCAATCACCATAATACCACATTAACACCAGGGATCATTCTACTTAAGATTCCCAAATTAATTTTTATAAAAAAATAATTTCATTGACGTCGGGTGGGAAAAAAAACAAAAAATGAAAACAGATGTTAGTAAGACGCTCCAAACCCTTTCTAATTGGTAGGCCGCCCACTGTTCTCCAGTGTTTTGCGTGTAGTAAACTACTACTATGATGCTGCTATGGTATGCCTCCCTTATTTCTCTCTTTCTCCCTATTCTTCTACTTTTCCCTTCCTTTCTTCTCTCAACGTCACCAGAGGTTTCAGCCAATCGGAATAGAGGACTGTTTTGGAGGGAGATACAAAGAAGAAATCTCTCTCAGACATGTGGGAACGATAGAAGCATCAACATGCGACAGACCAGTTTCCTTGGGTAAAGACTTTATCGAAGAAAATGTACTATCCTCTTTGTAACCCTAAATCTTGGAAACTTAGTCTCGTCGCACTTAATTATAACCCGATGTTTTCTTTTCCCCAACAATTCTTTTTCAGCACTCGTGTTCTCTCTCTAATGTCAGAGGTGCCCCAAAAGGGAACCGGCCGAAATGGTGACCCTTTTTCAAACGTCGTTAAAATCTATGGTAACCGCCTTTATTTGGTGAACGCCTGATGTGCGTATATACACACAATCTTCAATGAAAAAAAAAAAGAAAAGAAAACGATGAGAACGTGACAAAGTAAAAGAAAAAGAAAAAGAAAAGAAAAAGCTATTCTAAAACTACAGTAAGACCTTACAAAAAAAAGTATATGTAAATCCGCTTTCCAAGAAATGCTGATAATATATATATTTTTGCTATTTTTGTGAAACGGTTTACGCTAAATAAGGCAAAAACAAACAAACAAGAAAAATAAGCAGAGAAAAAAAGAAAAACAAAACTTTTTTTTACGTGATTCTCACCAGATAAATGACTAAAAAAAAATCTGGTCTAAAAACTATTCTGTAACAACAACAAAAAAGTGACTTTAAGAATCAATACAGAATCCCAAATTTCATTCTGAAACACACACACACCTGCACACAGAAAAAGGAACCTTCCAGACACACGCGTGTGAAGCCAGTTTTGGAACACGTGTGTGCATCGACGAACTCAGTTTTTTTTTTCTTTAAGAACATTGACTATATATTCACATACACACACACATATATATATTTATATATATTTATATATATATATATAAAAAATTTTAATTGACACTATTTCTCCAAGCACCTGCTGAAATTAACCTCTGGTGAGTACTCGCTTTTCTCTCTTCTTGCTTATCACCCCAGCCATTTCCTTTAGTCACAGCTACAAATAAATAATAATAATAATAAAAACAAAATAATAATAGTAACTAATAATAATCATAGGAATAATAATAATTAATAGTAGTAATAATAGTAATAATAATAATAATAATAATAATAATAATAATAATAATAATAATAATAATAATAATTGAAATGAAAAGAAGCAGATTGATCACTAAGTGGGGCTGAAATCTAGATGGGAAGATTTGGATCGTCATCAAAATGATCATCCAAATTTTCCCATCTTGATTTCAGCCCCACTTAGCTTGCTTCTTTAATTAGGTCGTTTGTTTGTATGTGTAGAAATAAATATAGCTTATTTGTTTCAACCCACAAAGCTAAGTAATTTCATTTCAGAAAAAGTAATAAGAACCCACATCACAAAGCATATATTACAGTTTCCACTCCAAACACAGCATTGTACTGTTTATAAATTTGTACTTTTCAACATGTAGTGAAACTTATTAATGTGTGAAAAGTTTGATAATTGCTTATCTCTTCTACTTAAGTAAAAATTGGTGGATGAAAATGGTGATGAAACAATGAAGCATCGCATACAATAACAATATTAATAAAATAAGACGTTATAAATGTGTATAAAGAATTGAAAGAGAAAGTGGGTTACATGTATTGTCATAGTTTTAAAAGAACCTACTTATTTATTGTAAAGTTTAAAGTTCTTAAACTGTCTTTATATAGCATGGTTAGAAATTGTTTTATTGTTGGACGAAGAATTCAAATACATCACACAGTCTTTGAAAACATTGCAATATTCCACATATTTTATGTTAAATGCTAAGAAAAAAGCCATACAAATATTTTACTTATCCACGCCAATTATACAATAGTTTGCAATGCTCTAAACAAACTGGGAATTCCAATAATACAAACTACATACCAAACTATAAAACAAATATTAAAAACAAACACATATCTAATGCAAGTATATATACTGCTCCATGTCATAATTGCCATCATATATACATTGTTGAAACTCAATAAGGATCAGAGAAAGGGTTCAATAGACATAAAAGCTATAAAACATAGCAATTCACTGAATGTATTATTCTCTCATTCATTACAACATGATAATTTATTAAATTTTAAAGAAGCTAAACACATTATATTCTGAATTGAACTAAGATTTTAAAATAATAATAATAGCAATAATAATAATTCATCCAAACTCCATTCTTGCCAACTCCCAACTTCAACTTTAACTCTAATCGACTGTTCTCCCTGTCTCTCTCTACTGTCCAAAAAAGAAGACTGCCCTGTGTTCCCCCTTCATTCTTTTTCACAGCAGTCATTGTCCTCATATGCAAATTAATGCCATATGTATATTAATAAGCCATCTATAGACAAAATTCTTTTCTCTGTCCTTCCTTGATTCCGTCACCCAACAGGATAGACAAAGGCGCCGTCGTTTGTGTGAGTCATGTTTTACATTACTTTCACCACATTCCTCCTGATGTCATCATCATAAATAGTGCAGCTGGGTGTAGGCCACTTTATTTGGGTGCTCCTGCAGAAGAAGGGAGCAACAATTTCCTCCGTGGGGGAATTACCTCCAAGATTGTTTTTGGGTGGCCTAACATCATCATCATTGTCAGGCAGTGTATCATCGAGCTACGAGTGTCAGAAACATCAGCTATCGATACTGACCCTAGCCTGTTCAGTTGTTCACTTCTGATGAGCAACTAGACAAGAGCGCAAATTCTTTATATGGTAAAAGATTCAATAAATCATGACCGAGTGTGGATTGTTAATTCCAGTCATCCGGCCTATCCTGCACTTGCTCATATACTTGCTGTAAGGGATTCTAACCCAAATAACATCTTTCACTTGTAACTGCTCCTGGGCTTCTTGTAGATCAGGGCTGACCATAGAGTCCACATGTTGTACGTGTATATGGCGTTGGATGGTGACATAGATGTTGAAACACTGTCTTTTGGTGTGACATTATACCAGTAAACCAGGTTTGGTATGGAACAATGTTTTCCTAGTTGCAATGGTTTTCATACTTCTGTGACTTCTTTCAGCCACACAATTTCCTCCTGGTTCGTAGGCACACTGTAATTGGAGACACACACACCCCAGTCTTACAGGAACTGCTGAAAGTGCTGGCTGGTAAATGCAGTGCCATTGTCTGTTAGTATTTTGATAAGCCAGCCTCGCTTGTAAAATATGGACTCCAACTGGTGTACAATGCTTAGTGAATCTTACCGATGGAGGGACTTCCATATCACAAATTGTGAAGGACTACAATCAATTAAGATAGTAGTCACTGCCATAATTAATAATGTTCACACCCAACCTGTTCCAATTGTTCCTCACATCAAGCCTCCCTTTGCACCAGTGTACTGGCACAGGATCAATAAACTGACATGCCTCACAGGTTTTAACCATCATTTGCACATCATCTTTCAATGCAATTAGTTCCTTTTATTTGGCAAAGTAAAATGTGCATTTTATGTCAAGGTGTCCACTCTGATGATGGATGTATGCAATTTGCTTGATGTTCAGTTGATGTGGCAGTGCAGGTACGTTGAATGGGCTTAACTTCAGTTTTTACTTTACTGAGTACTCTTGTCAATTGGTCAGCTTTATCGTCGCTTGATTTTATTAGTGCTGCATCTATTGTTAACCCATATTCTCTAACCAAGTCCATGAGCATGCTGAGCTGTCTTTGTAGCAGCATTTTTTGGCTGCCTTCATGTTGAGTCATAACTTCCATCAGAGCATCTGTTGCCCATTGGTAAATACAGGCTGAATCTGCCTTGACATATAGAATCTTTGCTTGCCACTGGAGCACCAGGTTAACTCCTTTTAACATTGCATTCAGTTCTGCCAGGTGTTGCACATTATTTGCTGCGCACAACTAGCTTGCATCCTTGATGACTGATCCATTGGCCTCTAGCATGACTCCAGTGGCAAGTGAGCTTGCAACCGTAATCTCGCACACAAATCACCTGGCACAGGATTGTCCTGATGTGTCCTGCTCAGCATTTCCATCAACATACTCCTGAGACAGGGGTCATGCATTTCATCATCTCAGCCCGTGGTAACTTTGTTGGTGTGATGTTTTATATATGCTATAGCTACATGGAGCCGTCAACAAACAGGAATATGACCAATCAGTTTTTCGTATACTGAAAACATTGTTCGTCTCATCATGACTGGTGGAGATTCTGGAGCTCCAGTTGTTCTGATCAATGCGTTGGGCATCTTGCATGCTGTCGCCGAATGCCTTCTCCAGGGTTAACTAGTTGTAATTGTATGAGCTGAGGCATTTAACAATTAATTCAAGTTTGACATCCAACATTTACAACCTGTACATTTCATTCATAAATAAAAATATATGGTTCTCATATTTGCGCTGATTTCACTATCTAGACAAATAAATAAAATTCTAATCAAAATGTAGTGAATGCTGTTTCTTCCTTTTTTTTTTTTACTTACGAAGGCCACTCAAAGATAAGGGTTAATGAATGTAGGGTGGGAGTGTAGTCATCGTTAATTGTGTAAATTGGGTAAAATTTGATTATTTATGGGGATGGCTCAGAAAGAAACTGTTTGCATTGGATTTGAAAGCTACCATGTTGTATTCAACTGGTAAGCAGACCAGTGGAACAGTGTTTCACAAGTAGGCAGTTCTGGGAAAGAAACTTTGTTCATGGAATCTGCATTTAGATTTAAGCACAGTTAGAGAGTGGAGAAAATCGTATATAGTGATTGTAGCTAGTCAAGTGGGTTTTGTGAAAGTTTGGCAAGGGGGAACCATAGATTGGAGTTCAGTCGAGCTCTTATCATGAAAATAACAATAAAGTAGAGACAGGCTCGCAATGTCTCTTCTGTGGGAAAGAGATTGCAGGGAAGAGAAAAGGGCATCCCCTACTAGGTTTCGAAGCTGATTTTGATCTTTATCAAGGCTTGATAAGGTGCGCTTAGCAGCTCCTGCCCAGATGTGGCAACAGTACTCCATTTTTGTGTGTACTTGGCTCTTATACAGATAGAGGATTGCATCGGCAATGAGATACCCATTGGAGCGGTAAAGTGATCCAACCATTTTATTAGCTATTTTGACAACAGATTTGATTTATGCGTTCCATTTCAGATCAGGAGTGAAAGTCAGCCCAAAACATGGCGATTCCCGAAGACGAGAGCCATTCATTTCAATTGGGGTGTGATGGGGGTCAGAGCGATTATGATGAAAGGAGAAAAACTTTGTTTTTAATCCATTAAAATTAACCAGATACCTTTTTCCACATTTCCACATTCTCAAGATCAGAAGAAAGAGAATTAAAAATCTTGGTCATTGCTGGCTTTTGAAGTGTTGCCATAAATTGTGGTGTCATCTACATAAATGTCTACGAATGATCTGAGAAGTTGGAAGTATGTACTCACAAATCTGTATGCAGGCAGCTTAAACCTTATTTTTAGCATCGCTTTTAGATTTGAGGGACAGATTCGGTAAGGCGTTATGCGACTGAGCAGCATTTTTACGGGACAGCGCTGCTCACCCAGACCATGGTAGAGGTCTAGAAAAGGTGACTTAAAATCATCTGGTCCTATTTTCAGCTAACAGTTGTTTATTTCTGCAGGGGAAATAAAAGAAAAAACAATGTGATTTATTCTAAAAAGGAAATGAAATATTGCTACCTAGAATGTGAGGATACTTGTTGATATGAAAGAATTTGTTAATCCAGAGTGAAGAACAGCTATTGTTGCCAGAGAATTAGCTAGATACAATATAGATATTACTGCTCTATCTGAAATCTGTTTTAGCGATGAAGATCAACTTACTGAAAAAGGTGCAAAGTGTACATTTTTCTTAAGAGGCAAACCCAAGGAAGTAAAAAGGCAAGGAGGAGTTGGTTTTGCTATCAGGACAAAGATTGCATCTTAGTTAGAACAACCTTGTGCAATTAGTGATCGAATCATGTTACTGAGGGTACCTTTACCTTGTGATCGTTATGTATCAGTTATCTCAGTATATTCCCGTACTTTGGATAGTAGGCTGAATGTCAAAATGGGATTTTATCAAGATCTAGAGAATTGTACAAAGGGATACTAAAAGCAGATAAAATTTTGTTGATTGGAGAATTTAATGCATGGGTTGGAAGTGATCACAACACCTGGGATGTTTTAGGAAAATATGGTAAGCGATAATGGGATTCTTCTTTTGCAGCTGTGCACGGAACATAATCTTGCAGTATGCAACACCTTCTACCAACAAAACCCATTCATAAGGTAACTTGAATATACTCTAGATCAAAACATGGTCATATTCTTGTTTATGTTATCATACACAAGTGTGATCTTCAGGATATGTGTACTGTAAGAGTCATGTCGGGTGCAGACTGTGACACTGATCACTATCTTGTTCATGCTAAACTTAAGTTGTGCATAACGAAAAAGGTCAGAACCAATTGAGTAAAAGTGCCTAAATGAATCAATGTCTCCAAGTTACAAAATAAGGAAGCATGTGAGACTCTTAGGTTCTCATTATTAATATCTCATGTCACAAATATATAGTAAAGGAGCTGAAAACTGTGATCTCGAGCGCGTGGTTCAGTGGGGGAAGACGTGGCTGGTTACCTTTAATGCATCTAAAACCCAAACTCCTATCTTTACATCATCAACGCTCTGATCCCCATCTGGCATCAATTGAAATGGATGGCTCTCGTCTAGGAGAAGCCCCGTGTTTTGACATGTTTCTAGGTTTGTCCTTTACTCCTGATCTGAAACGCAACACGTACATCAAGTCTGTTGCCAAGGTCGCTGGAAAGATGGTGGGATCCTTCTACCGCTCCAGAAGATATCTCACTACTGATGCAATTCTCTATCTATATAAAAGCCAAGTACGTCCAAGGATGGAATACTGCTGACATATCTGGGCAGGAGCTGCTAAAAACAGCCTATCCTGCCTTGACAGAGTATAAAATAGACTTCGTGGTTTAGTGGGGGATGCCCTTTTCTCTTCCCTGCAACCTCTCTCCCACAGAAGAGACATTACAGCCTATCCTTGTTTTATCGTTATTTCCATGGCAAGTGCTCGTCTGAACTCCAATCTCTGGTCCCCCCTTGCCAATCTTTCACAAAAAACACCCGTCTAGCTGAATCCACTGTGAAAAATTTTGCCCACTCTTTATCTGTGCCTAAATCAAATGTGGATTCCATGAACAAAGCTTCTTTCTTAGAACTGCACGCCTGTGGAACTCTGTTCCGTCTGCCTGCTTCCCACCTGACTACAACTTGGATGTCTTCAAGTCCAACGTTAACAAATTCCTAATGAACCACCCTCTTAAGTCATTAAGTCTCCACATTAATGTACTGTACTTGCAATAACCCTTATCCCTGAGTGGCTTCTGGGCCTTGATAAGTGGTGACCACTGTGTAAAAAAAACAAAAACAAAAAAAAACAAACAGAGGGACTGGTTTGATGAAAATGATTCTACAATCACCAATCTTTTGGAAGAGAAGAAAAAGGCTTATGAGATATATGCTTGTGTTCTAATGGATCAGTTAAAATAACTGCAAAAAATGTATAAAGAAGCAAAATTAAAAATACAGCATGAGACATGCCGAATGAAGAACAAGTGGTGGACCAAATTGTCAGCAGACATCCACACAGATTATGACTGCAAAAATTCAAAAGATATGTATTACAAAATAAGACAAGCTTTTGGAGCACATCCTCCAACATTGGTACCTGTGAAATCCAAAGCTGATTCTGCCCTTTTCAACAATGTTGAGGGGACTAAGGAATAAGGGGCAGAACATTTTTGAGATCTTTTTGATAATCCGTCTGAAGTAAATGATAAGTTATTGATAGTCTCCTTCAAAAGGAGGTCGTTGGTGAGATGATGATTGGTCCCAGCATTGATGAGACCAAAAGCAAATCAACAGACTAATAAGGGACTTGATGGAATATCTGTTGGAATATTGCTATTTGGAGGTGATAGCGTTATCAACACAGTCCATACCTCATCCTTGCTATTTGGCATGGTAATGTTATCCCTCAAGATTGGATTGATGCAATATTTATCCTAACTTACAAAGGAATGGTCAAAATCTGAGTGTGGTGATTATAGAGGCATTAGCTTGCTTGAAGCAGTGGGAAAGCTTTTATCAAAGATGTTGTTAAATCATTTGCTAAAATGGATCTGTTCCTCTATCATCCCAGAGAATCAATGTAGTTTTAGATCTGGCCACGGCAGAATGGACATGATATTCTCTACACGGCAGCTAAAGGAAAAATGTATGGAGCAATAAGTGCCTTTGTATCAAGTTTTTGTTGATCTGACAAAAGCTTTTGATACCATTAATCGCAATACACTCTGGAAGATTCTTAGGCTGTCCTACTAGTTTTGTGGAGTTGCTTCAGCAGTTACATCATACTATGAAAGCCCAAGTGAACTTTAATGGATCTCTGTTTGATCCAATTTCAGTTGAAAACGGTATAAAAAAGGTGATATACTTGCTCCTACATAATTTTCCATATATTTCGCTGTGATGCATGCTTTTAACAATTGCAACATTGTGGGTGAAGTTTTGGTTTCACACATCAGGTAAACTTTTTAAGATGTCTCAGTGCAAAGTCGAAAACTTTTCAGAACCTTGTTCTTGAACTTTTACATGCAAATGATGCAGACCTTGTTTCACATTCGGAAGCAGACACACAGATGGTTATGGATAAGTTATTAGAGGCTTGTAAAGCTTTTGGACTAACCATTAACCTCAAGAAAACATGTTATGTATTCTCCTCCTATAGGAATGCCATATGTTGAACTAAACATCTTGGTTGATGGTAAAACATTAAATGTCACAGATAGACAATTTTCTATCTCTGGGAGTATGCTGAATAAGGACTGTACATTTGATGCTGAGATAAATCACAGAATAGCCAAAGCTGGTTCTGCTTTTGGCAAACTAGAGAAACGTGTGGTCAGATCAGGGAATCACATCAAAAACCAAGCTAAGTGTTTATGAAGCATGTGTTATCGAGTTAGAAGCTTGGGCAACATATAGAAGATATCTGAAGTTATTGGAATGGTTTCATCAAAGTTGTATTTGGAGAATACTTAATATTAACTGGAGGACTCTAATGCCTGACACTGTATTTCTTGAACGATCAAATAGTACTAGTATAGAAATGAAAATCATTAAAAATCAGATGCGCTGAACTGAACATTTGGTAAGGACAAGGACAAAAGACTTTCTAAACAACTGTTTTATGGCAAGATAGATAGGGATAAAAGACCACAACATAAACCAAGTAAAAAGATTTAAGGATTCTCTGGAAAACAACTTGAAAATACTTGAGATCGATGTACATAACTGGGAATCCCTAGTAAAAGATCGATCACTGTGAAAAAAAACCATCAGAGAAAATTGTAAGATTTTTGAAGAGCAGCATGTAGATCTTGCAATCTTAAAAAAAAAAGAAAGCAGGACAAAAATATGTCAGAGAAATTACAACAGGAACTGAACTGTATGTCGCAGATACTTTTGTGAAAAGCTGGTTTTCATTTAAAATCACACAATACTTGCAATAACCCTTATCCCTGAGTGGCTTCCGGGCCTTGATAAATGGTGACCACTGTGTAAAAAAAAAAAAAAAAAATCAAAGACAGGAACGACAGTCTTACTGTTGTCATATTTGTGGTCTAATTTGCAAATCTAAAAGTGGCCTTACATAACATTTGAGGATTCACAATATTATAATGCTATTACCTTTACAAGAAGGAAAGTTTTTATGTCACATGTGTACTTTCATATAGGATTAAAGTTGGATTAAAAAGTCACCTACATGCACACAGATGCACAACTCTTAACTGAAGAGATGGCAAACTTCTATCAAGAAGTAGCAATCATCATATACATATATGCATATATATATATATGTAGGTGTATATATGTGTGTATATATATATACACACACACACACACACACACACACACACACACACACACACATATATATATATATTAGTGTTGGGATGATTAATCGGAATCGGAAAAGTCAGAACTTTTGGGGATATCAGAATTGGAAAAATTATAGTTTAATTTCCGACTCTAAACAGATTCTTTAAAATTTTAAAATAAAAAATGAAACGAGCACAAATTGTTTTATTTTTTTTATTAGAAGTTGTTCCTTTATAACATAAGACTGAGAAGAGCCACACAATCTATAAATATAAAAGGCAAAATGTGTGACCATTTTGTGTATGTCTCGCAAAGGCTTCTTTCGTACACGCTCCCGGGGTCGTTACGATCGCTTACAACTGTTTATATAGCCCCGAGATAATGATATCTACGATTTGGGAACGCGGGTCACCTCTACATTTATTTACATTGACTTTTATGAGATTCACGCTATTTCTCTCTGTCGCCTGTTTGTCCTGCTTTTTAGTATAAATAAAGTGAAACTAAATGCAAACCTGGTCGTGTTCTCGGCATTGTGCCGGGAAACGTCCAGAAGCAATCAGCTTTGATCAATGTGAGGCCAAACTCCTTTTATATCAAACAATTGCTATTCAATCTGGACAATGGGGAGCTGGTGTCCCCCTCCCCATCATCTGTTGGGGGAAAAAACCAGTCAAAGTTGGGTAAACAAACCCAAACGCTTAACTGCGTGACTTCTATTTGACCTCATTAATTAAGTCAAATAGAAGCAGCAGAGTTAACTTTTATTGCGCCCACCTGTTTTTAATAAATTCAAACAGGTTTCTGTTGTATGTCACCATGGCCCAGTGGTTAACGTCGCACGTTATTTTTTTCACACTTTCATTTCCAACTTTGCCTCAAGGGGTTGGGTTTGATCCTCGTACTTACCTACTAAAACTTTTTTTTTTATTTTAACCCCCACCCACCCCGGAGTTTTGATTTACCCAAAACCACACACACCTCAAAACACCCGGGCATCGCCGGGTACCTCCCGCTAGTGAGTTATAAATCTCATTTACAGATTTAACATTGATTACTTTAATTTATTTAATTTATTGGTCATTTATTGAGAGATAACTTGTCATCATTTCGCATCTGTTCACTAAAATATCTATGATTAAAACGTTTTAAATGCTCTCGGTGGGAGGGGGGTAAATTTCGTTGGCGCCAACTGTACATTGGGGTGTCTGTCATCAACTTCTGAAAAAATTAAAGTTTTATGGTGCCTTTTTGGATACAAGGAAATCCTTTGCGCCTTTTTTTACACATGGAGGTAACCACTTATCAAGGCCCAGAAGCCACTCGAGAATAAGGGTTATTGCATGTACAGTAATCAATGAGATAGTACTGTAGTAATCGTTAGTATTGGAGATTTGATAAAGTGTCTTGCTTAAGAAGGCGATTCATCAGGAATTTGTTTATGTTGGACTTGAAGACATCTAAGTTGTAGTCAGGTGGGAAACAGGCAAACAGAAGAGAAGGCTGTGGCAATTATTATTCCATGCATGTTTGAAAACCCATTCCCAGATGTAAATTCTTCAAACTTAATTTGTTTTTATTAGGTTTTATTGAAAAAAAAAGTAAATATTCTAGAGTTCACTTGCCTGTTCAGTATCACAGATTTTAAAAAGCTTTTCGCACCTATTTGATAAATGGCCATATAGTGTCTATTATAATACTATTTTCAGATTAAATTCAAGTTTCATGATATCTTTTTTTATTACATTGTTAGGTGAAACACATAATAGTTACAAAATACCCTCCCCTCCCCATGTTAATAACATTATTATTTCAGCGCAATACTAAAAATACATAAGTACCATGTTTTCTTTTGTTTTTTTCGAAATAACACAAGAATTGTTTAAACTAAATTAGGTCTTTTGAATAAAATATTTGCTTTCTTTGATAATAAATAAGGATTTTCTTTCTTTTTTTTTGTTCCGTAATAAAATGTTAAAAATAAAGTATTTTTTAAAATAAATATATGGTCTCGTTTTTTGTGTCTTGACTCCGTGACCAAGTTTATTTTTTTTAAACGAGAGTAGACAAGTAAAAATAATTTTTTTAAAATATTATGGGGGTGCGTAGTCGCCTTTAAAAACAATATCTCCTAAAATAGCAATCATAAAATGTGTTTTCAATCAATATTTATTCAATAATGGATCAGTTTTCGTAACAAAAATGAACAAGTTTTTCGAGTACAAGTTTTCCTAAATTCAAGATTTAACAGTCTTAGAATTTTTTTTCAGGCGCTTGTTTTTTCTGATCACCATATCCTTTGAAATGTTTCATGTTTCCTTATATTTTGTTTGGTTTTGGCACAAGTGAAAAATATAGATAAAAATCTCACAAGTTTATCAAACCTTTGGATAGAATAGATAAAGAGTAAACATTGAGAAGTTTGTTAACTTAAAAAAAAATTCATTTACATTTAAAATACCCAAAACATATGAGATTCTACTTTTTTGGCGATTATGTATGAGCACACTGAAACCTTATTTTAGAATTTAGAATGGGAGTTCAGTTGTGCATATAAATATAATGTAAACTGATCCCATTTCGGCACATTAAAACTTTTTAAGCAGTTAAGTAAATTTTATCACTAATTCTAAGGCCAATCAGCAAAATCATAAAATCATATGTAATTGCTATATTTTTCGTATTGCCACCCGTACTTAGGGTTAGTAGTAGGAAAGGAGCATAGTTTTTATGACTTTAACAATACTATATATTAATACGATAGCGTGTGTTCTTTATTTTTGTGTGTCACGGTTACATCCGAGTGACTGTTGTTTAATTGTTATGGATTACCATTTCTTATAAATAATTTTAACAAGACTTCTTCATAAGTTTTGGTTTTGGTTTCGAGTATAACTGATTACACTCAAGTCATTTATTTTCTCATGAATAATTTTACCAAGAATTCTTCACAAGTTTTGGTTTCGGTTTAAATTATAACTGATGGCACTTAAGTCATCATTTTTTTTATAAATGATTTTACCAAGAATTCTTCATAAGTTTTGGTTTCGATTTCGATTATAGCTGATGGAACTCCAGTGATCCATTTTGTTTAATAAATAATTTTATCAAGAATTCTTCATAAATTTTGGTTTTGGTTTGGATTATAGCTGAAGGAACTCAAGCTGATGGATATATTTTTTTTTATTTTTGAAATCACAACTTTATAATATATAAAAATCGATAGAACATTAACTCTATAATAATATATACGAAATCTGCAAGAATTAAAATATCATATTTAAGCATACTTTACGACCTGGCTATGCCGGGCATCTCTGTTATCTTAGATAAATACTGTAGCAGACACAAATGGACCCCTTTTCTTCTCGCGCATTCGCTTCCTCTGAGTGAGTGATGAGGCGCTAGACTGTCCAATCTGAGGACTTGCGCACGAATACAAATCGACCCCTAGGGACCAGACAGCTTCCGGTCCCAGAAGAAAACTCTCTCTTACGCTACCAGCCTTCGTCGGGGTTAGACGCCTGTTCTCTTCGCTGCTCCTACTAAAGGTATTGACGACAACCGCGCCCGCGGGTTGTAACTACCTCGTAAGGCAGTGGAGACCCGACTCTACTTTCTTCCTTCAGTACGCTTTGCAAATAAACCTTTCCCTTGTTAAGTTGAAGAAGTTGTTTGTCATTGTTCATAGAATTGTGTTATTTTATTTTATTAGGGAAATTCCCTAAAAATGGTGACTCCGTCGTGATAACACATTTCCGAACAGACACTTCTTTCGCTTTTTAACAGGGTAAGGCGCGCATTTTAAAAACCAGCACATGGTTTCCAACCACACACATAAACAGACAACGGATTCGGGAGAGCACATTTAAAACATATAAAAAAAAAAAAAACAAAGAAAAAACACCCTTTTCTTTCACAACGGCGGGCTACACATAAAAAAAAAAGAACGCCAACCTACAAAAAGAGGTGACACTTTCTTGGTGTACGAAAAAGAAAAAACTCAACAAAAAAAAAAAAAAAAAAAAAAAAAAAAAAAAAGAACTTTCACGAAGTTTTTCCGCATTAGCACTCTTCGGCCAAAATGTAAGTACTTAAAGAGTTCATTTATCTTCAGGTTCACACACATTTATAAAAAAAAAAAAAAAAAAAAAAAAAAAAAAACCCATATTGTCCACATTTTTTTTTTGCTTCACGGCTCTTCCTGATATAATTTTGTTTTAGCTTTATTTCATGGTAATTTTGTTTCTTTCTTCTCCTCCCCCATTAGCCTGTTAAAAATTTTTTTTTTGTATTGTCTCTGTTTAAAGATTTTCTCCATATTTCTCCTTTCTTCTCCACGTGGTCCATATTCGGCGTCCTTTCAGATTTCGGATACATTATATATATATATATTTTTTTAAAAATATTTGGTATCTACTTTCGGTAGTGACGATGACAACGTTGCCTGCCTTCGCTGGGGACGTCTGGGTTTGGTTTGCTCAACTCGAGTCTTATTTTGCGGCGAACAACGTGTCAGAGCAAACGAAGCTGCACATTTTATTCAGTGCCTTCCCCGCGTCATTGACTCCTGCGGTCAAGGACTTAATAACGGACACCCCGTTAAACTCCACTTACGATAGCATAAAACGGGAGGTGCTACTACGGACGTCCGTGTCGGCGGAAAAGCGTTTTCAAACGCTGGTCCATGACGAGCACTTAGGTGACCGCAGGCCGACGGAACTACTCCGTAGAATGAGGGAACTGGCAGAGGACGTCCCTCCTGACAGTGCCTTAATTAAGCAGCTCTTTTTCTCAAGGCTGCCGGCGCAGGTAAAGGCCATACTTGCGCCAATGTTTGAAAAACACACCGTCGATGTAGTAGCAGCATCGGCGGACAAGGTCATGGACTTTGTGAGGGGGCCTACCACCGCGGCGATTCCACAACAGCCTGCTGAGGTACCCGCAGGCACCGCAAATGTAAGACAGGATGCTACATCGGTGGCTATACTAACGGCCATCGAACGCCTCACTAGAGAGGTGAGCAAGCTCAATATGGGCAGGTCGCACTCACCCAGACGCCGCTACAAAAGCCGCTCATCTTCCCCGCACCACCGTCGCCGTGCAAACATGCCGGGACTATGTTTTTATCATAGTCGCTATGGCGCTGAAGCACGGAATTGTAAAATGCCCTGCACTTTTAACAACCAGGGAAACTAAATTGTGGAAAGACGAGCACGGCAAACTTTCCACAAAATGCAAATAACCGTGCCTATTTCGTCACTGACGTAAAATCTCAAGCACGTTGCTTGGTAGACACTGGCGCTGTTTGTAGTATATGGCCACTTAGGCTACTTAAAGAAAGGCCACCAGTGTCATTGATAACACTGCAAGCGGTGAACCATTCACCTATCCCCACGTACGGTCAAATTTCACGTTCTCTGGACTTGAATTTACGGAGAGACTTTACGTGGGTTTTCACTGTAGCAGATCTACCGTACCCCATACTAGGCGCGGATTTCTTGCATAATTTTAATTTAATGGTCGACATGCGCAGACGCCGGCTGATAGACGCTAGCACGGAACTTTCCGTCCCTGGCTCGTTATCTAATGCCCCATCTATCAGCCCGGTATTTTTCATTGCCGCTGCAAATGACCCATACCATGAGGTGCTACACTCCTACCCGGAGTTAACCAATTTAAATTTTGTGGTGAGCAAACCCACGCACACCACAAAACATCATATTGAAACCACAGGTGCTCCTGTGTTCTCACGCCCTCGTCGCCTTCCTGTGGATAAACTTAAAGCAGCGAAGGCAGAATTTAATCATATGCTACAGTTGGGAATTATACGCCCCTCGTCCAGTCCTTGGGCTTCCCCTCTGCATATGGTTCCAAAACGAGACGGAGATTGGCGTCCAACTGGGGACTATAGACGACTCAATGCCATGACGGTACCTGATCGTTACCCAATCCCGCATATTCAGGACTTTGCTTCCTCTCTGCATGGTTGTAAGACTTTCTCTAAGCTAGATCTGGTTAAGGCTTACCATCAGATCCCGGTGAATCCGGCCGACATACCCAAGACTGCGGTTACAACTCCATTTGGAGCGTTTGAATTTCTTACTATGCCTTTCGGCCTACGTAACGCTGCCAGTACTTTTCAGCGCTTTATGGATGAAGTAGTGCGTGATTTAGATTTCGTCTATAACTATATAGATGACATTCTCGTGGCTAGTGCCTCACCTGAGGAACACGTCACTCACCTCCGCCTACTTTTTGAACGGTTTCAGCAATACCAAGTGAGGATTAACCCTGGTAAATGTGTTTTCGGTGTTACGTCACTAGTTTTCCTGGGCCACATTATCAGCCCAGACGGTATATCTCCGTTGCCGGAAAAGGTGAAGGCTCTACAAGACCTTCAACCGCCCACTTCACTTCGCCAACTTAGGCACTTCCTTGGTCTGTTGAATTACTACAGACGCTTTATCCCACACTCTGCGGATCTCTTAGCTCCTCTTTCCGACCTGTTACGTAACAGGAAGAAGAAAAACGAGCAGATCTCACTTAATGAGATCCAACTTAAAGCATTTGCGGAAGTGAAAAATAAACTAGCGACGACATCTTTGCTGGCACATCCTGTACCCGATGCCCAGTTTTCACTGGTCGTTGATGCATCGGGCACAGCTGTAGGTGCAGTGCTGCAACAGCAGCACCAACAACAATTACAACCTCTTGCATACTTTTCGCGACAGCTGAAACCGGCCGAACAACGTTACAGCACGTTTGGCCGCGAACTACTGGCAATGTACCTCGCAGTGAAACACTTCCAACATTCACTCGAGGGCCGACAATTTGTGATCTACACCGATCACCGTCCGCTTACATACGCACTGCGTGCTAAGCCGGACAAATATTCTCCCCGCGAAACACGTCATTTGGACTTTGTTTCGCAGTTTACTAGTGATATCCGACATATCGCGGGTGAGCAGAACGCAGCAGCAGACGCATTGTCTCGCCTGCCCATCAATTCTCTGTCCTCACCATCGGATATCGATTTGCAACAGATGGCCTTAGACCAGCCAAGTCTGGACACGTTGGATCCATCGTCACCTGAATTCGGGACTTGCAAATTCGCATATCTGCCCGTGCCTACTTCTGACACGCAGATCATCTGTGACACCTCAACGGATTCACCTCGACCATTCGTTCCAACGACCCACCGTAGAGTTGTTTTCGACACTCTACACAACCTGGCACACCCCGGACGCAAAGCCACAGTAAAGCTGATTACAGCTAGATTTTTCTGGCCTAACATGAGGCGTGACATCATTGCTTGGTCACGTTCCTGTGTATCCTGCCAAAAATCAAAGGTGCACGAGCATATCCGCGCACCCCTTGGAACATTCAGCACCCCAGACGCTCGGTTTAGCCATGTTCACATTGACTTGGTTGGACCATGGCCGGTCAGTCAGGGATTCACTTATCTCCTGACCTGCATAGACCGTTTCACACGGTGGCCAGAAGCCATCCCACTTAGTGACATTTCGGCTGAATCTGTAGCGCGAGCCCTTATATCAGGCTGGATATCGCGCTACGGAGTTCCCACTACAATCACCACTGATCGTGGTGCACAATTCGAATCCCACCTATTCCGGGAACTGTCCAAGATCCTCGGGATCACTTGCATTCGGACAACAAGCTATCACCCTGCTTCAAATGGGATGATAGAACGCTTCCATCGCCAATTGAAAGCTGCATTACGCGCTTACCCTGATCAACAGCGATGGAGCGAGTACATACCGGTCATCCTTCTTGGCTGTCGGGCATCAATCAAGGAGGACCTGGGATATTCCGCAGCCGAACTGGTCTATGGAGCACCTCTATCGTTGCCAGGTCAGATGCTGACCCCGATAGAGGATATATCAACTGACACAGCTCTATATGTCAACAGACTACGAGCTTATCTCAGTAAGCTACCGCCGATGCACCCTAGGGAACAGACCATTAAATCTTTGGTTCCGAAGGACATAGCGACATGGACTCACGTGTTCCTTAGAAAGGACGCAGTAAAAGCCCCCCTAACTCCACCTTACACTGGCCCTTATCGCGTGCTTTCACGCACTGATAAAACTTTTATCCTAGACATTAGTGGTAAAAAAGAGACAGTATCGGTAGATAGGGTAAAAAGAGCCTTTCTGGACACATTAACACCTGAGCCACACATTCCTCCAACATACACACAGCATAATCATACACCTGAGGTAAATGTTCCACGTGAGAACAATTATGTGACCACTACACGTAGTGGTCGACGGGTACATTGGCCGAAGAGACTTTGCAAAACAGTGTATTTCTGTTGAAAAAGAACATTTTTTCTTCTCTCCTTTTTAGAGCAGAACGTTTTCTGCAAATATTCCAACTTTTCACAGAAAAGTAAGAACATTTTTTTCTGCAAGAAAATAACCTAAAGAGACGGACATTTCTTATTGTATTTTTCTTTCTGCTATTTGTTATGCTACCTTTCTCTCTGTCGGCTTTCAGCCTAAGCAGGGGGTTATGTAGCAGACACAAATGGACCCCTTTTCTTCTCGCGCATTCGCTTCCTCTGAGTGAGTGATGAGGCGCTAGACTGTCCAATCTGAGGACTTGCGCACGAATACAAATCGACCCCTAGGGACCAGACAGCTTCCGGTCCCAGAAGAAAACTCTCTCTTACGCTACCAGCCTTCGTCGGGGTTAGACGCCTGTTCTCTTCGCTGCTCCTACTAAAGGTATTGACGACAACCGCGCCCGCGGGTTGTAACTACCTCGTAAGGCAGTGGAGACCCGACTCTACTTTCTTCCTTCAGTACGCTTTGCAAATAAACCTTTCCCTTGTTAAGTTGAAGAAGTTGTTTGTCATTGTTCATAGAATTGTGTTATTTTATTTTATTAGGGAAATTCCCTAAAATACTTTTGCAGTTTTAACAATATCAGAGCATCTCTATTTACGCCATGAATACCAACGTCAATATATTACATATGAATGAGTTCCCTGTGGAATTTCCACAGGTCCCATTAGTTGTTATTTGCATCTTGTTTTTGTTTTGTGTCTTATAGCAAAGCAAATCAATTTAATAACCCACCAAATTTATATAATTAAAATAAAATTTAAACATTCATAGAAGTAAGGCACATAATAGTTAACGAAACCCAATGCCCTCTCCATGTTAAAAATGGTTTTCTAAATAGTAACATTATTATTTAGAAGTTCGTTCGTAACAATAGGAGGGGGGGTTGTTAATATTTGTTCTTACATCGTTTCCTCATTTTATCTACCAATTGCCGACTATTTTCAACTGTTTATGAAAACTTTCAAGTAGCATGTAGGGGACTAAAAATTAGAGGACACCGGGGAGGAGTAATCTGCCCCTGCTCTAACGCTGGTTGGTTTTTCCCTTTGGTCACGAGCAGACGTGTTGCCTTTTCCCTCTCAAGAAGAGGAGAACCTTCGTTCCACCACGAGGTGAGCTCTGAGTACTTTTTCCACCAGTCGGTGAGTCTTATCGAACTGTCACTATTGTATTGTGTTTTATTGTTGTTTAAATGTTTGTCAGTGTATAATAAATGTGTAAACGTAATTGGGCAATTGTGTTTATTCATATATTTTTTGTTTAGTTAAAACTAACAAATTTGTGACTCCGAGAAAATATATATGTACACGCACATACATAATAATAAGTTCTGTTAAGAAAAAAAAAGTAAAATAACATTTTTATGAACAATAAGAAAAAGTTAGGATGTAAATTTTATTTCTAGAATTCTAGTTATTATTCCCTAAATAAAAATTTGTAGGGTAGCATAATTAAGATAGCAACACGATTTTTCTTCTATTCTTTACATACTTTTGTCGATAGAATAAGGATAGAACTAGGGTTTTGTTTTAATCGTGCACAACAAATATAACAAGTTTTTTTTTCGAAACTAAATTATCCCTTATAGGAAAATTTCGTTCCTGAAACGGCCGTCGGTATTCCTGTCAAATTCGGCGCCTGATACAGGATTGGCTGATATGGGCGAGTACGTTGCGTTCTGTCTCTGTGCCCCCTTACCCTCCGTGTTGTATTAGTACTATTCCTTTCTTTCCATGCCCTGCTGTAAAATAAATAAATAAATAAATAAATATATTTTTTTTAAAATGGCGACAACTTCTAACGTTAATGCCTCGTTAGTTTGCGACGACCCTGCTTTGTTTTTTGCTCAACTCGATTTATTTTTCAAACAAAAATTGATTGACAACCAGGCAGAGAAATTCTGTTACGTAGCATCCGTTTTACCTCAGGATACAATTACTGAGGTAAGAGAGTTAATAATCTCTCCACCTACAGAAAAGCCGTACAATGTAAAGGAGAGAGTCACGACTGCTGTGACTGTTTCCACACATAAGCGTATTTCGCAGTTGTTGGAACAAGAGACCCTGGGAGATAGCAAGCCGTCCCAATTTCTAAAACGGTTACAAAAATTAGCTGAAGGTGCGATGAATAAAAGCATCGTTAAGCATATTTTCCTCCAACGGATCCCGACGGAGTATAAGGTGGCTATCGCTGCTTAGGACGGGTCCACGCCGATGGAACAACTCGCCGTCATAGCAGGTCACATTGCAGACATATTATCCACACAATCGTCTGCAGTATCCAGCGTGAAGACCTCTGGAAGAGATGAGCTTCTGGAAAAATTAATGGAGGGCCAAAAACGGTTGGAAGCCTGTATGGACAGAATGGCGGAAGACATCGCCAGACTATCATTAAAACAGAAGCAGGGACATGGCAGCAGAGGAGGTCACAGCCAGTCCCGGGAACGCAAGCAAGAAGCTATTTGTTGGAAGCACAAGAGATTTGGTGAAAATGCCAACTCTTGTATTCCACCTTGCAACTATAAAGGGCAGGGAAAAGCTTAAACCGACAGACGAGAGTGGCATCAACTGTCGATGCATCCTGCTCTGGCTGCCTACTTTATGTTGTAGATAAAAATACAGGCATCTCGTTTTTGGTGGACAGTGGGGCACAAGTTTCCCTTATTCCGGCCACATCATTGGACAAAAGGTCTCCTCCCTGTAAATTTACACTGCGAGCTCTAAATGATTTGATAATACGGACTTATGGGGAGAGGTGCATGGACCTTAACTTGGGTTTACGCAGATCGTTTATCCACGTTTTCATAGTGGCTGACGTAAGCAGTGCTATACTGGGTACTGACTTTCTGCAAGCATTTGGCCTGGTAGTAGATATGTCAGGCCAGTGTCTCCGAGATCCAAGCACACAATTTGCAGCATGTGGGGTGGTGGGGACTGGCACACCATTAGGTCCACAGGTAGCACATGCAGACTAGGACGAAGCCTTCCTGAGTCTGTTGAAGGAATATCCTTCAATATCGGTCCCCTCCTTTCACAAGGAAGTGTTACCACACACTGTAACTCATTACATTGAGACAAAAGGCCCACCCGTCCATTGTAAAGCCAGACGTTTAACACCTGAAAAAATAAAGGCTGCGAAAGCAGAATTTCAGCAGATGATGCAGCTTGGCATAGTTCGTCCTTCAAATAGTGAATGGGCCTCGCCTCTTCATCTTGTTAGTAAGGGTCCAAATGCATGGCGGGCATGTGGGGACTACCGAGTTTTAAATGCCGCTATGAAACCGGATAGGTACCCAGTACCACATATCCAAGATATAACAGCAGTGGCCCAGAATAATAGGGTCTTTACTAAATTAGACCTTATTCGGGCATACCACCAGATCCCTGTGGAGCCCGAACATATTCCCAAAACGGCAATTACCACACCGTTTGGAATGTTTGAATTTTTGCATGTTCCATTTGGTTTACGCAACGCAGCTCAAACGTTCCAATGTTTTATAGACCAGGTTCTGCGAGACTTGCCATTTGTGTGTGCATACATAGATGACGTCCTCATTGCTAGCAGGAACACATAGATCATGTGCACCAAGTATTCGATCGCCTGAACCAATATGGTGTTGTTTTAAATCCATCAAAATGTACTTTTGGTCAATCCAAGGTTATATTTTTGGGGCACCATATTTCAGAGAAGGGAATTTCCCCATCCCCAGAGACAGTCAAGTCCATCCGAGATTTCCCTATCCCTGCTACAATGAGACAGTTGCGGCAATTTTTAGGATTAGTTAACTTCTATCGTAGGTTTCTCCCACATGTTGCCCAAGTACTTTTGCCATTGAAAGGTATGCTGACAAATGTGAAGAACTGCAACATTACACTATCGGAGGAAGCAATAGCAGCATTCAACAAAATAAAGGCCATGTTAGAAGACACCACAAAGCTGTCCCACATTCAACCCGATAGTGAACTTTGCCTGGCAGTAGATGCATCTGCAACTGGAATTGGAGCGGTCCTGCAGCAAAAATGTAATGGGAACTGGCGACCTATTTCTTTCTTCTCCAGGAAATTGACTGACGCAGAAACACGCTATAGCACATTTTCCAGAGAGTTGTTGGCCTCGTTTTCCGCAATAAGACATTATTGGCAGCTCCTAGAGGAACAGCCATTTTACTTGGTGACTGACCACAAGCCTCTATTAGGCGCTCTGCAGTCCTCCTCAGACAAATACTCTCCCCGAGAGGTTCGTCAGTTGGACTATATCCTACAGTTTACGTCGGATGTCAGACACGTGAAGGGAGCTGACAACATACCAGCAGATACACTGTCACGAGGAATAAACTCCTTCACATTGGGACCTTCCGTCGAAGCCAACACCTTAGCTATGGAGCAAGAAAAGACGAGCACCTGCAGAAGCTTCTGCAGAATAATGGAAAATCACTGCAGCTGGTGAAAATGGCACACCCCAACAGCCCTAGAAAAATAGTGTGCGATATCAGCACTAAAAAACTGCAACCATATGTTCCAGCATCCTTAAGGAAAGACATATTCAACACGGTACACGGGTTATCACACCCAGGGGCCAATGCGTCGATACGTTTGATGACAGACAGGTATGTCTGACTGAGGATGAAAGCAGACGTGCGAGAATGGGCAAAGAAGTGCGTGCAGTGCCAAAAGGCCAAGGTCGGTCGACATACACGTGCGCCACTAGGCACATTTCCAGTACCTGATGAGAGGTTCAAGCACATACACTTCGACATCACCGGTCCATTTCCGACATGTGAAGGCCAATGCTATCTTTTGACATGTGTCGACAGATTTTCAAGGTGGTTTGAAGCCTTACCAATGCCGAATATGACAGCATACACAACAGCCAGAAATTTCCTCGCTGGATGGGTAGCAAGATTCTGTGTCCCGGAAAATGTGACAACTGACAGAGGTAGACAGTTCAAGTCCGAACTGTTTCATAAACTCTCAGGACTTTTGGACACCAGAAGTATACACACGACAGCATACCATCCACAAGCAAACGGAGCAGTCGAACGTCTACATCACAGCCTAAAGGCCTCTTTACGCGCAGTGCTTACCAGCAATACAAAGTGGTTAGAACACCTTCCTCTAATTTTGCTGGGTTTGCGCACAGCAGTGAAGAAGGATATGAATTGCTCAGTAGCAGAAGCACTGTATGGTACCACACTACACCTGCCAGCACAATACTTTTGTGATACACCAAATAAAGTTTGGGACCCTGCATCATTTGTTGATAGACTGACAAGAACCATAGCCAAAATGGCATATTCTCCATCAGGAATAAACAAGTGTGCTAACACATATGTGCCAAAGAGACATACACACATATGTTTGTTCGCAATACAGCTAGGTCGCATACCCTGCAACCACCGTACTGCGGACCTTTTAAAGTCAACAAGAAAAACAAGAAGTATTTCAGCATCCTCATTAAGGACGAAGAACAAAATAACTCAATTGACAGGTTGCAACCTGCAAAAACTGTTTCTAACGATTTTGTGTAGTTTCCGTTGGAAATTGTTAGGTTGATTGTGGAATTCTAGGTTTTTGATTACGTTTAAAAGGTCATTTTCAAAGTTTATCAAAAGGTCTACTGTTTTCGCATTTTTAAGGGTTTTAAAACCATAGGATTCTTTTTTGTTTACGTTTTCATTTTTAAGGAAGAAATTTGCTCGCCATCGCATTCGGCGTATTCGTTCATCTGTTTTTTTGATTGATTTAATAATATAGCTATGCTTGCTGGGTGTGGGGATGTTTTTTAGCGATGTTTCGAAATTAACTCTTTCCATATCTATTTTTAATGTGGTGAAATAAATTCTTTTTTGAAACATAAACAACTCTAATAAAATCTTTGTAAAAGCAGATAAAACAAGAAACTTTTATAAAATAGATAAACAAGAATATAACAAACTAATCACAGAAAACATTACAAAAAACTACAAAAAACTAGACACAAACGAATGCGACTACATAGATATAATAAATAGTGAAAGTAAACAAATTACCAATAAACTAAAAATTAGCGATAAAGTTGGTAAATTGAAAGCTAGAGAGTCATACATTCTGCTTAAAGACCACAAATGGGACTTTAATACTAATCCCAGCACCCGCCTGATAAACCCAACTAAACCAGAAATAGGTAGAATTAGCAAAACAATACTTTCTAGAGTAAACAAACAAATCAAACAGGACCTAGAACTAAACCAGTGGGCAAATACTACCGAAGCAATCACCTGGTTTAAAAATATAGAAAACAAAGATAAATGTACGTTCATACAGTTTGACATCATAGACTTTTATCCCTCGATATCTGAAGAACTTTTTAACATTGCCCTAGAATTCGCCGAGGCATACACTGATATATCCTCAGAAGAAATCAACATCATTAAAAAAATGTAGAAAATCAGTTCTAATAAATAACAATAACCAATGGATAAAAACTAAAATGAAAAATTCATTCAATTTGGCGATGGGTGCCAGAGACTCTGCAGAGGCATCAGACCTTGTGGGATTATTCATTCTATATACCCTCACAAGCATATTCGATACTACGGATATTGGCCTATATAGAGATGACGGACTAGCTATAATAAAAAACTCCAACAAAGTCAAGGGAGAAAACTTTAAGAAAATCATACACAAAGAAATGAAAAAATAAGGCCTAAAAGCGGACGTATCAGCTAACATAAAAATAACAAACTTCCTGGACGTCATGTTAAACTTAGATAAAAACACATATGAACCATACTTAAAAGATAACGCTACTCTAATTTACGTAAACCCTAAGTCCAACCACCCACCATCAATTATAAAACATATTCCTAACTCGATCGTAAGTAGACTCAGTAATAACTCAAGCGATGAAAATGCATTTAACAGGTCATCCAATGTTTACGAAACAGCCCTAAAAAATAGTGGATACAAAAATATCGATATCAAATATAAGCAACAAAACACCAACAACTATAATAAAATTAAAAATAGAAGAAAAATGACTATAATTTGGTATACGGCCCCATACAATCAAATGTTAAAAACAAAACTTGGCAAGAAATTTCTAGATCTTATTGAAAAACACTTCCCCGCAACCAACCCCTTACACAAAATCTTCAATAAAAATACCTTGAAGTTACCTTATAGTTGTTGCGAAAATTTAGAGATGATAATTAAGGCACATAATAACAAAATACTAAATGAAAACAATGTAAACAACAACAAAATAAACAATAAAAAAGTAGACACCATGACAGAAATAAAACCAACACTAGCAGAAATAATAATAATAATAATAACAATAACAATAATAATAATAATAATAATAATAACAACAAACCAACCCCGGACAAGAACAACCATACCATAAATAAAAATACTAATAACGAACAAGATAAATGCAATTGTAGACACCGCACACTTTGCCCAGTCCAAAATAAATGTCTAACAAAAAGCGTAGTTTATCAAGCAACAATATTTGCGAAAGAAAACACGAATAGCAAGAAATATTACATAGGCATGACTTCCTTAGATTTCAAAACCCGATACTATGACCACAAAAGCACATTCAAAAATAAAAAACACCGTATAAAAACAACACTAGCGAATAAATACTGGGAACTCAAAGAAAGTGGACATTCGCCGGTAGTCGAATGGAAAATAATGAGACAAGCTACCACATGCAGACATTTAGACGACCCATGTAAATTATGCCTCCATGAAAAATTTTCTATCCTGTACTTTAAAGAACCTCAAAATCTATTAAACTGTAGGCGGGAAATAGCAAACAACTGTGTTCACAAAATAAAACTTACTCTAGGATAGCGATACAAAATAGCTTTAAAACTGACAATAACAATAGAAAACAAACAAATAAATAAATTAAATAAACATGAATATACATAAACGATCACACACATATATGTATATATATATATATATATGTATATATATGTGCATGTATGTGTGTACACATAGGTATATTTATATGTATAAAAAAAAAAAAAGGAGAACGTCTACCTAAAACCACTAACCTAGTTCTAAAACAGATCCTTTTTTTTGATAAAATGCATGCCCATTGGCTGATAGGAAGGGGCGCGGTGGATACTAGAAAGCTGATTGGCCAACTAGAAATCCTCAACATATATAAAAACAAGAAGCAACCACAGAATTCGCGCATAAGCCTGACGAATCCTATAGTTGGATGAAACGCAGAATATCCAGTGTAGCTTAATCGCCATATATATTTTATAAATTACTTACTATATATATATATATATATATATATATATATATATATATATATATATATATATATATAGGCCACCGATTCCGTAGTCAGGGGGTAGGACTGCCGACTGTCATCACGACGGTTCTAGGTTTGATCCTCGGCTTGGGATAGGTGTTAGTCTAGCGGCACTGATGAGTTGTGAAACAACGAAACAGGTCTGTATGTCGGTGACTAAAATATATTTTATTTTATAAAGCCCCCCTCTTGGGTAGAGCACTATCGTAAATTATCTTACTCGCTACTTAATTTAGCTGAAAAAATGCGAAGCTCGCGGTTTGTTTACAAACAAACATTTGAGCCCTCTACGAGTGGCGGACGGATGTTTATTTAAATAGACATTCGGACAGGTTAATTTCGGCCACCGATTCCGTAGTCAGGGGGTAGGACTGCCGACTGTCATCACGACGGTTCTAGGTTCGATCCTCGGCTTGGGATAGGTGTTAGTCTAGCGGCACTGATGAGTTGTGAAACAACGAAACAGGTCTGTATGTCGATGACTAAAATATATTTTATATATATTATATATATATATATACATATATATATATATATATAAATACATACACATTATATATATATATGATGATTGCAATGTCTTGTCAGACGAGTGCCACTCCCTCAGGTACTAAAAGTCCATGAGCCCGAAGATAACCATAACTTTAGTCCTGCCGAAAAAAAAAAAAATTCACATGCACAAGCAGACATGACACTGAAGACGGTCACTGGTATATATACATATATATACATGCACGCATGCATACACATATGCACATACACACATACAAATAACCCACATATATGCATACATACATACACATTACATATATGCATACATAGACATACTTATACATAAACACACACAAGACGGTCATTGGCATGCATACACACATATATATATATTTAAACGCAAATATGCGTATATATAGATACACACATATCTGTAAACATACACCATGAATACACATACATACGTATACAGACACACATGCATACATACAGATACACATACATACATACATCCATACGTACACATATGCACATACATATATACACACACATTTACCTACATATACATACACGTATGTAAACATGCACTGATAACTACAGATATACATACATACACACCTACAAATACATACACACATATACATACATCCATACGTACACATACACATATATACATATATACACACACACTTACCTACATATACATACATGTATGTAAATATGCACTCATACACACATACATATATGCCCACACATACACACATATATATGCATACATACACAAATGCATAAATACACATACACACAAAC